>NW_026596039.1:15388633-15427692 GCF_907164565.1 Psammomys obesus
AACCAAAAACAAAAATAACAACAAAACCCCCATTTCCTAAATGGTCACTGGAACTGAGAATATGCTGGGTTACGCTGGCTCCCAAGTGTGTGACTGTGACTGACACTGGCCTTAAAGAACTGAAGCAGGCGATTTAACTCCTGCTTTGCTATCATAGCTTGAATACACACTGAGGCCATCGCTTTCTTGGATAGAATCCACGAATCCAATGTCAGCCTGATATTTAGGATCTGTTGGCTAAGTGAATGATAATGGCCACTGGCACAGGCAAATAAACTTATACTTTTGCTTCTCCGTATGTAAAATGTTTTGAAAATTAATTTTAAAAAGTCAAGTGACTCTTAATAGATTCTAAGACATCACTTCTAAGTGACAGATATTTTTAACACCTTGCTATGCAATTCCACCAGGGAAATTCTCAGGGCATCTTAGACAGAGTCCAGCCACGTCTAGGTTTGAAATGATCATTTAGTGGCACATTGCACAATTTATATAAGCTCTTTAACTCTGCGTCTTGTATGAAACAAGGATAATATTTGACACATGGAAAGTGCTTAATAATGATGATGACTTAGTGCTTTCTGTTTAGTTAACCGATATACATATTTGTTTGTGGGGTGTTGAGACAAGATCATTTCACGTGGTTTAGACTGGCCTTGAACTCACAATAGTCCTTCTTAAGCTTTCCACTGTGTGGGGATCATACTGTAAGCCTTCACATCTGGCTCTTGTTCTCTATTTTCTTTGATGACTCTGTGTCTGCCTTTTTTTTTTCTCCTGTCCATAAAAATCCAAGGTCAGAATTTCACTAACTTATACATACAACATTAATTAATTAATCACATTGTAAGAAGGAACCAAACTAAACCCATTTTAAATAAAACTTTCATTTGAACAGGGGTCAAATAAAGTTTAAGTTTCCAAGATCTCCCTCGATAACTGACATCACGCTTGGCAGAAAGAGACATGCAAAGCTGGGTATGATGGCGCACGCCTGTGACCCCAGCACTCAGGGAGGCAGAGGCAGACGGAGCTCTGTGAGTTCGAGGCCAGCCATATCTACAGAGTAAGTCCAGGAAGCTAAGGCCACACAGAGAAACGCTGTCTGGAAAGATACAAAACAAAACAAAGAGGGGGTGTGTGGAAGGAGAGAGGGAGGAAAGGAGGGAGGGAGGGAGGAAAGGAAGAAGGAAGAGAGGGAGGGGAAGAAAGAGAGAGAAATGTAGATATGTACCTGGGTAAGTGGCATCCTGGTTGTCAGGTTGAGATGTGAATGCTAGGCAAGTCACCCGGCCACCACTGAATAACCCAACCAATGGGAACAGGATAAATGTACCACAAAGAGAGGTTCCTAAGGAAGTCCCCTGTTCCTAAATTCTGATTAGTGAGATAACTTGGCACAGATGTTTGTATTTTCAGAGCTTAAAAGCCCTGCAACATCCTGGCTCTGGGTTGTAGTTCAGCTCCTGAGTCTGTTCTCTGGCCCTGATCCATCCGTAGTGGCCTGAGTACTTACTAAGATGAATGGTAGCTGGGCATGGTTTGTGCACACCTGTAATCTCAGCACTCCTGGAGGCAGAGGCAGGAAGATCTCTGTGAGTTCCAGGTCGGCCTGAACTACAAAGAGAGTCCAGGAGAGCTAGAGCTACACAGAGAAACCTTATCTCGAAAAAACAAACAATCAAAAGATGAATGTTTAAAGACACTGTCAGCTGCCGAGGCTGTGCTGTTGCCCCTGACAGTTTTTGCTCCCTAATACAAACAACGATCTTGCTTTGCCGGACTCTTATGCCTACAAGGTTTGTTCTGGGTTTTGGACCCTAACAGCATATGTGCACATCTTCATTCACGTAATCTTCTCTGCCTTCTTTTGGGTCTAAGTTTGCCTAGCCTCCAAATCTATTACCATTTTACCATCCAGCCTCCAGGTTTTAACATCAGCTTTTAAAATTCTTCTAATAACTTGGTGGCTCCTAAAAACTCACCAGCATGGTGAACGAAGGAATGCACAGTGCTGGGCAAGGCTCAGCCACCCTAGGCTCGTGCTTCTACAGGCGACAATTCCAAACATAGTCACTGCTTGAAAGATTACAGAAATGAGACCAAGTCATCTGTATAATTTTGTTAGTTGTGTGTTGGCCTGAGGCAGTATCTCACTTTGAGGCTCAGACTTTAACCCTGGCAATCCTCATGCTTCATCCTCCCAAATTCTGGGTTCATAGGCGTCTGCCTCCATGCTGGGCCATATACTATTCCTGAATGCTTGGCTGTGGCTGATCTCACAGTCCTGAAACAACCAAATACAGGAATTCAATTAACTAATTAATCAAACTTTATTCATTTTTATTTTTTTGATTTTTTGAGACTGGATTTCTCTATATAGCCCTGGCTGTCCTGGAACTCACTCTGTAGACCGGGCTGACCTCAGACTTCGAGATTTACCCGTCTCTGCCTCCCAAATGCTGGGATTAAAGACATGTGCCATGCCAGCTCAGCTCAAAACTTATTTATTTTTTATTGTGTGTGTGTGTGTGTGTGTGTGTGTGTGTGTGTGTGTGCAGGGCTTTCAGAGTCCAGAAGAGGGTGTTAAACTCCCTGGAGTTGAAATTACAGGCAGCTGTAAGCCATCCAACTTGGGTGCTGGGAACAGAATTCAGGTGCTCTGAAAAAGCAACATGAATGCTTAACCACCACACCATCTCTCTAGCTGTAATTAAAATAATTTTTTAAAAGATGCAACTATGTAACTGGTTCAGGTTGCTGTCACAGGTGATTTAGCTATTACATATAATTTTATATTATCCTTCCTAGAAAGTCTGCACTTACTAATCGAAATACTAGTGAATGAATACTTTCTTAGCCTTAATCTCACTAGATGAGCTAAATGCATTTAATTAGAAGACAGCTGAAAATTTACCTAAAAATCTCTCTCTGAACGTGTTATGTTTCTGTTGGCAGAGCCCCTTTACAGAAGCTGTCATGGCTGTGCACGCACATGTAAAGTCAGCTCTTAGGAGGCTGGGGAGGTCGAGTCTGAAACCTTGTCTCAGTTAATCAAAGAGAAAAAAGTTTCTGATGTCACTCTTGCCTTTTCATTTCTGTTTAAATGTCTTGGGTCTGTGTGGTAGCTCAGGCACTTGCTAACAAGCCGAACAACCTCAGTTAGATTCCTGGGATCCACATGGCAGAGGGAGAAAACAGACTCTGCAAGTTATCCTCTGACTGGCACACAAATAAGTAAATAATTGCTAAAAATGCTTTTTTTTTTGTTTTTGAATAATACCAAGGACAGATTTTTAAAATAATAGATTGTCGCCATTCATGTCACAAACTTCCGTCAGCTACTTTGACATCCTTTAAACCAGTTAGACCAGAACCATTTGTTCAAGATGCTGTCTTTTTTCCATCGTATGGTTTTGGCTTCAGCAAGAACCTGGAAACAGCCCAGATGCCCCTCAACTGAGGAATGGATACAGAAATTGTGGTACATTTGCACAATGGAATACTACTCAGCAATTAAAAACAGGGAAATAATGAAATTTTCAGGCAAATGGTGAGATCTAGAAAAGATCATCCTGAGTGAGGTATCCCAGAAGCAGAAAGACACATAATATATACTTACTTATAAGAGGATATTAGACATATAATATAGGATAAACATACTAAAATCTGTACACCTACAGAAGCTAAGCAAGGAGGAGGACCCTGGGTAATATGAACAATCCCCACTCAGAAAAGCAAACAGGATGGAAACTGGAAGAGGGAGAAAACAGGAAACAAGACAGGAGCCTACCACAGAGGACCTCTGAAAGACTCTATCCAGGAGTGTATCAGAGCAGATGCTGAGGCCAATAACCAAACTTTGGGCAGAGTGCAGAGAATCTTATGAAAGAAAGAGGAGACAGAAAGACCTGGAGGGGACAGGAGCTCCAAAAGGAGAACAACAGAACCAAAACATCTGGGCCCAGGGGTCTTTTCTAGACTGATACTCCAACCAAGGACCATGCATGGAGATAAACTGGAACCCCTGTACAGATGTAGGCCATGGGAGCTCAGTATCTAAGTGGGTTCCCTAGTAATGGGAACAGGGACTGTCTCTGACATGAACTCAGTGGCTGGCTCTTTGATCACTTTCCCCTGATAGGGGGGCAGCCTTACCAGGCCACAGAGGAAGAGGATGCAGTCAGTCCTGATGAGACCTGATAGGCTAGGGTCAGATGGAAGGGGAGGAGGACCTCCCATGTCAGTGGACTTGGAGAAGGGCATGGGAGGAGATGAGGGAGGGAGGGTAGGATTGGGAGGGAATGAGGGAAGGGGCTACAGCTGGGATACAAAGTGAATAAATTGTAATTAATATAAAAAATAAAAAAATTCCTAAAGAAAGAAAAAGTGACCTTTCTCCTTCTTATGCTGTATTAAGGAACTTTTCGAGAGCTGGTTCCAGTCTATTTACATTCTTTTTAAAAATTTTATTTATTTTTATTTTACGTGCATTGGTGTTTTGTCAGGTTCCCTGGATGTGGAGTTACAGATAGGTGTGAGCTGCTATTTGGGTTCTGGGTTCCAAGTCCTCTGGAAGAGTAGCCAGTACTCTTAAAACTACTGAGCCATCTCTCTGGCCCCCTCTATTTACATTCCTTAGGAGACAGTAATTTCATTGATTTAGCCAACCTTGATGAGTAGATTATTTAGCTTTTTGTTCTTGTGACAAAATATTTGACACACCTATGAAGAATGAAAGGTTAATTCTGCCTTAGGTTTCGGAGACTCCGATTCATTACTCACTGGCTGGCTGTGTTCTTTTGGGGCCACAGTGAAGCTGAGCGTTATCACAGGAGAGTGTGGCAGAGAAGGATGCTTACCTAGTGGTGATCAGGACACAGAGAAGATTAGGAAGGGGCCAGGACATCCTTCCAGTGAACTATGTACCCCAAGTAGGCTCTGCCTTCTGGTTTTCCACCACCTCCCCCCAAAATGTGACCAGATTACAAATCCGATAGGTAAGAGGCCCGTCGGCTATAACCAAACCTTTAATACACTAACCTTTTGGGGGATACTTAATAGCTGAACTGTAACACTAGGCAACAGGACCCCGATCTTCCTCTCCAGTAGTCTTTTCTAAATGTCTTAGCAACAACTGTAGACATGACCCCCTGCAAGCCTAGATGTTCCTTGAAAGGCAACATCCTTTAAATTCAGCTGGTCTTTAGAGGCTGAGGCATCCTGACCCTCTCAGGATGGTCTAATAATAGCCCTGTCATCCTCTCAGTCGCTCACTCCCAAAGTCTTCAGAGTAAGTATACTGTATTCTTTTTTCCTCCCTCCCTCCCTCCATCCCTCCCTCCCTTCCTCCTTTTTTTTTCCTTCCCTCCCTCTTTCCACTTCTCTCCTTTCTCTCTCTTATCCATGCTGTAGATCTCACATTCAGCATTCTTACCATAATAGAGAAAACAACCCCAGATCTTGAGTTATCTTCCATCCCTTCCTTGTCCTCACCAAGCCTTGACCTGGGCCATAGTTTGTGTAGACACTTCCTTTGTTTTGGTTTCTTCTCTGTACTCCTACTCCCACAGCACAAGTGGGCCCTGCTCACCACTGAAATTTCTTTTCTGCTTGCTTTTCTACAAGTGACATTTTTAATTTTTTGCTGCTCAAAACAAAAAAAATGTGAACTTCTGAACTGCTGGCCACCATACAGAATGACACACAAGTTCTTTAGTCTGTAATTTGAGGCCCTTTGCAATGTGGCCCAGATCTCACCTTCCTTTTATTTCCTACCACTGACCCTGATGTCTTGGCCAGAGGGCTTTGCTTAATCTCAGTTACAAACAATACTTTAATTCTCAGGAAAAGGGCTGAAGCACTTTGAATACTTGGGCCCCAAGGGTTGACACTGGGGAGGCTTCGGAGGTATGAACTTGCGAGAGGAAGTGTGTCATTCCAGGCAGGGTTTGGTCACTGTGTTTCATCACAGCAATAGAAAAGACATGGCTATTTCCACCTCCATCCCAGCCCAGGGTTCTTACTGAATCCATGTGTCATTCACAGCACTTAATATTTAATACTTGTTAATCATCTTGTAATACATATGCTTTTCTACATTTCTAATTTATTCTGTGTGTATTTGGTGTATGAGTTTGTGTGTGTATATAAGTGCATACAGGTCCACATGCCCATACATACATGTGTGAATGTTGGACATTGATGTTTGACATCAGGTGTCTTCCTCTATTACTCCCTACCTTACTTCTTCTTCCTCTTCCTCTTCCTCTTCCTCCTCCTCCTCCTCCTCCTCCTCTTCTTCTTTTTTTGAGGCAAGTTTTTCTATGTAATTCTGGCTATCCTGGAACTCACTATGTAGACCAGGCTATCCTCAGACTCAGAGATCAGTCTGCCTCTGCCTCGCTGGGATCAAAGGTGTGCGCCACCACTGTCCACCTTACTTTTTGAGACATGGTCTTTCACCAAACCTGGAGCTCACTGATTGGATAGACTGGATAGCCACTGAGCCATTTTGAGATTCTCCTATCTCTACCACCCAGTGGTAGGATTCTAGGTATGCACTATGATGTTTTTTTACATGTTTGTTGTATATCTGAACATGGGCCTTCCTGCTTTCCAGGCAAATACTTTATAGACTGAGACAATCTATTAAGCCTATAAATTGCCATTATAATTTTGCTTGCTAAGAAGTTATTTTTTTATTTTTTCATTAATAAAATAAAATAAAATAAATTCCATAACATAAAGTAATTTTATTATGTTTGTGTGTGTAATTTTTACACACGAGTGCATAGGTCAGAGGCTTTAGATTCCCCTGGAGCAGGAGCTACAGTGGTTATGAGCCTCCCGATGTGGGTGCTGGGAAACAAACTCAACTCCTGTGCAAGAGCAGCATGGCTCTTTACTGGCTGGTTTTGTGTGTCAACTTGATACAAGCTAGTGTCATCAGAGAGGAAGGTGCCTCAGTTGAGGAAATGCCTCCATGAGATCCAGTGCAGGAGGGCCCAGCCTTTGTGGGTGGTGTCATCCCTGGGCTGATGGTCCTGGATTCTATGAGAAGGTAAACTGAGCAAGCCATGGGAAGCAAGCCAGTAAGTAGCAGCCCTCGATGGCTTCTTTATCAGCTCCTGCCCCGTTTGAGTTCCTGTCCTGACTTCCTTCAATAATGAACAGCAATATGGAAGTGTTAGCCAAATAAACCCTTTCCTCCCAAATTTGCCTTTTGATCATGGTAAGTCATGACAGCAATAAAAACCCTAATTAAGACAGGGTCTTACTTTCTGTATCCATTCCTCAGTTGAGGGGCATCTGGGCTGTTTCCAGCTTCTGGCTTTTACAAATAAAGCTGCTACAATCATGGTTGAGCAAATGTCCTTATTGTGTACTTGAGCATCTTTTGTATATACACCTAAAAGTGGTTTAGCTGGATCTTGAGGAATCGCTATTCTTGGTTGTCTGAGAAAGCGCCAGATTGATTTCCAGAGTGGTTGTACAAGTTTACATTCTCACCAGCACTGGAGGAGGGTTTACATTTCTCCACAACCTCTCCAGCATGTGTTGTCACTTGAGTTTTTGATCTTAGCCATTCTGATGGGTGTAAGGTGAAATCTCAGGGTTGTTTTGATTTGCATTTCCCTGATGACTAATGACGTTGAGCATTTCTTTAAGTGTTTCTTTGCCATTCGATATTCCTCTATGGAGAATTCTGTTTAGCTCTGTTCCCCATTTTTTAATTGGATTACTTGATTTGTTGTTTTTCAGCTTCTTTAGTTCTTAGACCTCCCCTACCAGTGGACTTGGGGAGGGGCATGTATGGAGAAGGGGAGGAAGGGAGGGGTTGGGAGGGAGAAGGGAGGGAGCTACAGGGGGGATACAAAGTGAATAAAGTGTAATTAATAAAAGATTTAAAAAAACATATAATAAAGAATTCTACATAAAAATAAACAGGCTTTTAGTCATAAGCCCAATACTTTTCTTAATACTAAGAACACATATATATACATATCTATTAATACATTTACTAGCTGGGGCGTAACTCAGAGGTAGAGTGCTGAGCATGTGCAAAGCTCTGGGTTCGATCTACAGGACCTATTTAGAAAAAGGTAAAAATACATACACATGTCTTGAGTCCACCAGGGATACATTAAACTAAATTTTAGATGTGAGCTCTATGAAAACATGACTATCATTTGATTTGAAATGCTTGTAACTTGTGGGAAATCTAAGTTTTATGAACATCTTTTTAAAAAAAAACATATTTCCTTTTATATGAATGCTTTTCCTGAGTGTATGGATGTGCACCATGAGCACGCCTGATGTTTGTGGAGTTCAGAAAACAGTGTTTCATCCCTTAGAATTAATGTTACAGATGATTGTGGGCCACTGCATGGGTGCTGGGAATTGGACCTGAGCCTTCTAGAAGAGCAGCTAGTTCTCTTAGCCACCGAGCCACCTCACCAGCTCCTTATAAATGGCTTTTCAGTGCATATTTGATTTGCTTACTTTCCAAACCATGTGTTCTCTGTCTGTCTCGGTCTCTTTGTCGCTCTCTCTCTCTCTCTGTGTGTCTGTGTGTTCGAATGCTCACGTTCTCATGCCACAACATATTTGCAGACGTCAGAGAACAGCTTGTTGAGGGAGTCAGTTCTCTGCTTCCCCCATGTGGGTATCAGAGATTAAACTCAGGTCGCCAGGATTGGCTTGAGGCGCCTTCATCTGCGGAGCCATCTCACATACTGGCTCACAGTATGTGTTTTATGGACAAGACAGTAAAGACAGCATTATCTAACACATCTGAAGTCAAAGTTTAACTGTTGTTGTTGTGTTTTTTTTTTTTTTTTAATCTAAGAAGAAACCAGCAGATCAAAGCCTGAAAGTAAAATACATTAAACCTCAGAATATTCCTAGGTGATTTATTTTGACAAGTGTTTGAATTATTTAGCCATTCTGAATTTATTTGGTTTTAATTATTTATAGTAACACACAGTGGTGCATTAGTAAATGTCTTGAAGAGTGTTTGGTAAAGGTGGGTGCTAATATTACTGTAGATCTGCCATTTAATTTTTGCTGACAAGTGGGCTGAGCTGCTAAGGATAATTACAAGGAACATGAAAGGATCATTCGTATGTGATTGATGCAGGATGGACACCGCCTTTGCCTTTTGAATTCTTTGTGCTGCTGCAGTGTTTCAGTACTTTCAAAACTGCCAGTGGGTCAATAAGTTCAAGTCTGTAACTTAAAATGTCATCTTTCTATGCACTCAGTGCTGTTTGCCCAAGTTTTTCAAGTGCTTACCCACTAACAGCAGCGCTTTGGAAAGATGCTCCATTACATCCCAAGCCTCCAAACATCTTTTCTTTTTACTTGTGCTTGGAAAAGTTTCAAAGCACTCATGTATTTGCATAGTGATGTAATAATGTCCAATGCAGCTTTCAAATATGCAACAACTTTAGGCAGTTGAGACTAGCTTCTTCCTTATGCATTTTCCCTTTTGCTTTTTTTTTTTTTTCCCTGTTTGACATTTTCAGTAGATGCTATTGGATGTATTCCCCAGTGAGGAGGAGTTTAGCAAAGAAAGGTACATTAAGGCATTCCCAGAATTTGTTGGCCTTGAGAAGAAAACTAAAAATACATTCATTACCTCTCAGAGTGGGCAGCATCCAGCAGGAACGGCCACTCAAGATGATGCATTGCTAATGAACACTGGGACGAAGATGCAATTCTGGAGCTGGTTAAAAAAAAAAAAAAAACTAAATCTTTAACGTATAGGAGGCTAGCCAGGTGGCAACGGCACATGCTTTTAATCACAGCACTCAAAAGGCAGAGACGGGCAGATCTCTGTGAGTTCGAGGCCAGCCAGGACTGCAGAGTGAGTTCCAGAACAGCCAAGTCTGCACAGAGAAAGCCTGCCTCAAAAACTAAAACTAAAACTAAAAAAAGTAAATAAAAATAAATAGGATTCTGAAGCAAGAAGATTGCTGTGACTTCCAAGGCAGCCCAGGCTACAGAGGGAAACTTTGTCTCAATAAACAAACAAAACACACACACACACACACACACACACACACACACACACACACACACAAAATGCAAGAGAAATGCAAGAGAGACCCTGCATTTCATGGCTCTAAAGATCCCCGGGGGATGGAGCGTTGGCTTAGCAGTTAGAGCACTGGCCGCTCTTGCAGAGGTCTAGTCCCCAGCCCGGGCGCAGAGGATGGTGGTTCTTCTGGGGTGGGCCTCTGCGCTTCACTTGTGTGGCTGCTCAGTGCTTGCTTTCCCTCCCGTGCTCTCCTCGTAAGCATTCCTTCTTTCCAAAGGTCCGGGAGCTAAGTGTCAGATTGCCCACACGTTTTTGGTATGATTCCCACTCCCCTCCCCTTCCTCCTCTTCAACTATGAGCATTTTCACAATGGGCATTTTAGAAAACATTTAGAAAAGTAAGACAATTCATATGTGGATCTTATATGGAGCCAAAGCTCTAACTTTAAGATGAGGGCACTAAAAGAAATTATTATTATTATTATTTTTTGTATCTCTCCAGAGTTAAATTTTATGTACTATATCTAATTTTCCATTTAACCTGATTTTTAGAATTGGGTGTAGCATGAAGCAAGCAGACAGGACACAAGCTTTTCCTAGTACTCTCAGAAATGGCTTTCACGTGGTCTTGAGTTTTCAATATAGTCACTTTTCAGGTCTGCCATGGAACTATTCACAAATTAAGTGAGTTACAACAGCAGAAGCTTATTTGTTTATTTATTTCATGAATCTAGAGGCTCAGGTTTAAGATCACTGACGGAACATTTATCCTTTCTCCTAGCTTCTGTGGTTACTCACACAAGCACACACGCACACGCTTTCCTGGAGGATGCACAGAGACGCTGCAGCCCAGAGGAAGCTCCTGCTATAGTAAAAAACTGAGATTCCTCTCCCCCTGCTGCCACGCCATGATGGAATGTTCCCCTGGAACTGTAGCCCTGGTCATCCTGGAACTCAGTCTGTAGACCAGGCTAACCTTGTCCTCACAGAGATTGGCCTGCTTCTGCCTCTTGAGTGCTGGGCTCAAAGTTCTGCGTTTTTAAATCCCAGTGTTGAGCATCCTTCTCTCTTAATCATTACAAGCTTAGTTCTGTTTACCTCGGTCCCAACTCAAAGGCTGATGCTGTGGAACGCCCTCTGTGCACGGAGCTCTCAGAGGCAGAGGATGGCAGCATCTTTGGCTGCATCCGTGCTTGCCAGATTCTTCGTTGTGTTGGCATTAAATGTATGCTAGGGATAAAGAAGGAGAAGACAAACAAACACGATGAGAGAATGCAGAGCATTGTTCATGTTTGGCTGGTGTGTAGTAGAAGAAATATTTGTTTCTGTTGAATGTCTGCCTTTGTACTCAGTGAGCTGGAAGTTTTAAAATGGCTGAAATGAGGGAGCAGCTTTCACAAGGTCTGTAAAGTCATTGGCGGGAATACTTCACCTCATACGGGCCTCAGGATGTCAGTGGCAGTAGATGGCAGAGCGCTCATGGCTTCTCTAGGCATAACGAAACACAGCAATCATTTCTTGAGGAACAGTGTCCAAAGTCCGACCATGCTTCTAAACAATCGGAAAATGACTTTGGCTTTGGTCTCTTTGATGCCGCTCAAAAGTCTATCAGCCACGACTGAGAAGTGACTGTCTCATCCATGACCAACCTAACCTTTCTTCCCGCCCCCAACATACTATTTTTATTGATTCTTTGGGAATTTCACATCACACACCCCATCCCATTTGATTCTCAGTCCTTCCTTTCCTTGTGACCTCCCACCAGCAAAAATAAAAAAGTCCAATTTGTATTATCTATGTACTCACTGGAGTGTATTCAAACCCTCAGTGGCCTGCCCCTTAACTAGAGCTGAGTCCTTCCCCTCCCGAACCCCTGCTGGAAGCCACCCGTGTGGAGAGCGACACTTCAGCACCCTACCTCAGTTTTAGGAGTTCTCTCCAATGGCTTCCTGTTCAGCTGTTTCTATTTTGTGGGGAAGGTTGGGGTGGAGGTAGGGGTTGTCACAGAAGTCTTCCATGTTACTCTTTCACAACTGCGCATCTGCGGTCATACTGCCAAAGAAGCTTATTTGTTCTTTACATGAGAGAGCATGGATCATGGGCTTCCACGTGGTTTCTGGTGTCAGCAGAGACTACAAACAGGGCTCCTGGTTGCAGTAAGGCCACAAACCCAGATACGGTCCTCTAGTGCAACACAGACCACAGACGTTCACCCAGCCTTCGGTGGCAACATGGGCCACGGACATCAACAGACCACACCACATTAAGACTGTGGACCCTATGGTGGTTTGAACAGGAATGGCCCCTATGGAATCTTGTGTTTGAGTGCTTGGCTCATGGGTGCCACTATTAGGAGGAGTGGCCTTACTGGAGGAGGTGTGTCTTGTGAGAGGAAGTGTGTCACTGTGGAGGCGGGGCTTTGAGGTCATATATGCTTAAAATAAAATATGCCCAGGCCCAGTGTAGAACACAGTCTCCTTTTGTTGCCTGGGATCAAGATATAAAACTCTCAGCTATTCCAGAACCATGTCTACCTTCAGGCTGCCATGCTTCCTGCCATGATGATAATGGACTAAACCTCTGAACTGTAAGCCAACCCCAATTAAATATTTTCTTTCTTTTTTCTTTTCCTTCTCTCCTAATTCTTCCTTTCCTTCTTCTCTTTCTCCTCCTTTTTCTCATTCTTTTTTGGTTTTTCTTTTCCTTCCTTCCTTCCTTCCTTCCTTCCTTCCTTCCTTTCTTTCTTTCTTTCTCTCTTTCTTTCTTTCTTTCTTTCTTTTTGAGACAGGGTTTCTCTGTGTAGCTTTGGCTGTCCTGGACTCACTTTGTAGACCAGGGTGGCCTTGAACTCTTAGAGATCTGCCTGCCTCTGAGGCATGTGCCACTGCACCTGGCCATCTTTTTTGCATTTTTGAGACAGGGCTTCTTTGTGTAGCTTTGGTTGTCCTGGATTTTACTTTTTAGACCACTGGTCTTAAACTCACAGAGACCTGCCTGTCTCTGCCTCACAACTGCTGGAATTAAAGACCTGTGTCACCAAACAACTGGCAATGTTTTCTGTAGTCTTGGTGTATCTTCACAACATAAAACCCAAACTAAGACAGAGCCAAACATGGCCCTTGGCAGCAGCCTTGACCCATACACCACTATGGTCTCTGGTGGCATCTCAGGCCACTCGCCTCAGGATGGTTCCTGGGAGCAGCATGGCCCACGGGCGTCAACACAGATTCAGGCCGTGGCAAGCCGTGAGCATGTGCATGTTGTCAGGTGTCAACGCTGTCCTCGGACATCAAGTCACACCTGGCAGCATCCGCAGCATCCGCAGCAGCACGGGAGGTCCAATACAGAAAGTGAACTGTTGTTCATCTCGGGCCTCCGTCGTTGCCCAGAGCTAAGTGCAGCCGGGATGCTTGTTTGGGGGCTGAGTCTGCATCTGCTTAAGCTCCGGCGGCTGCATACCATCCTGTCAAACCCACTGGGCAACAACTTGCTCCAAGGTCGACCTCAACCCTCTCCCACGCCAGTCACCACTGCCATGTCACCAGTTCCATCTCTCTACAATGCTCGCTCCTCCATCACTCCCATCTCTCAAGGGAAGACATGGGTAGGGGGTCATTTCTGCCCAACCTTCCCTTTTAAACAGTTCTCTTCAGAATTCCTCTTCATGCACAGCTGCCGAAGGTCCAGGCCCTTCAAGTCCTGCATCTACCACACCTACAAATGGGAATTCTTTGAATGTTATGGCAACACTTAGTTCCCACTGTCAGCTTGACACAGTGTAGAATCACCTGAGACTATCAGTGATTGATGGGCTGACTCTCAATAAGAGATTGTCTGTGCAAGCGTCTTGATTGCTTTATTGGCATGGGAAGGCCCGGCCTAACAGTGGGCAGAACCAGTTTCTGGGTTCCCGGGTTCTGGACCTGTATTTTATCACAGCAACTGAATGAAATGGAGACAAGATCCTCTCCCGTCTTGCCATAGAAGTCCCCTCAATTTCATCAGAGCTGAGCAGTTTATAATTCACTCTGTCTTCCAGGACAGGCAGCCTGCTGGCCTTGGGTGGCTTTCCTGTACCGTGCACTGGAAACCACATAGCAGATGCCACCTCCACCAGTAATGCACTGAACCTGAACTTCCTGTTATGCCACAACACAGGTCCCCTTTAGCAGGGGAAGAAGAAGGTTTGGATCATGCCTCTATTGGCCTCTTTCAAGGGCAGCAGCCTACAAGGCCCCACATGACTGTGGCCAATAACACAACCCAGAGGGGAGGATTAGACTCTGGAGTCCTTGCATGGGCAGCTGGGCTGTTGTGGTTCCTTTTGGCTAGGCTGAAAGTCCTAGCCATCCTCTTGTTACTGACTTCCTCCCACCATGCTGGAGTTACACTCTGGCCTGGGGCCACACTGCTTACTTTGAGGGTGCTGGGGTCTGAACCCTGGTCTTTGTCTAGCAAGCACTCTAACCCACTGGGTCATCCTCCTAGCCCCAGAACTGGTTCTTAATTTGGCTCTACTATTGGAATATAAACAGATAATGATAATTCTTTGTTCTTTGAATCTGTGAAAAAAAAAAAAAGGTAGTAGCCTAATTTATTTCTGAAATCTTTGAGAAGTTAAGATAATGTCTGCTGCATTCTATGAATACCTGGAAACAAAGAATACATCTCAAAAATTGGCGGCATCTTAACAGCTGGAGGATGCTGTCAACAGTTGTTCTTAGTGGTCTGGATTTATGTTGACTAATACACACTACATGTATGCAAACTGCTCTCTCATTTGTACTTTTAAAAGACTTCACATGCGAACACTGCGTCTACTTGACTTTCTGTATTTTATTTTTGAATAGCACATAATTATACATAGGTGCTAAAAGGGAATTGTCACGGCCTAAACGTAATATAAGCCTTTTTATTTCTTTTGGTTTGTTTGTTTGTTTGTTTTTTTGAGATAGGGTTTCTCCGTGTAGACTTGGCTGTCCTGAACTCAATTTGTAGACCAGGCTAGCCTTGAACTCACAGTGATCCATCTGCCTCTGCCTCCTGGAGTGCTGGGATTAAAGGCTTACGTACCACGGCCAGCTATAATCCCTTTTCTGATTCGCTTCCAGTACATCAGCTACGAGTTCCTTTTCTGTTGCTGTGATAACACCATGACCAAGGCAACTTACAAAAGAAAGCATTTAGGCCTGTGGGCTTATGATTTCAGAGGGATAGAGTCCATTGTGGCAGAGCGAAGGCTGAGAGCTCACGTCTTGATCTGCAAGCAGAAGGCAGAGAGAAGGCCTGGGCACCACATGAGTCTTTTGAAACCTCTAAGCCCACCCTCCAGTGACATGCCTTTTCCAACAAGGCCACACTTCCTCATCCTTCACAAACATTTCCGCCATCTGGGGACCAAGTATTCAAGCATATGTGGGGGCTGGTCTCATTTAAACCACCACACCAGGGAATGTCTTAAAAACCAGAATGGCGGCATAAACATCGTATATAAGTACTTAAGAAGTAGCCATGGTTAAAAAAATGTTTTGTTTTTTGAAACAGGTTCTCTCTGTGTAGCCCTGGCTGTCCTGCACTCACTTTGTAGACTGGGCTGGCCTTGTCCGCCTGCCTCTGCCTCCACGAGTGCTGGGATCACAGCTGTGCGTGAGTCACCGTGCCTGCCTGGTACATTTTTTAGATTAAAAGCACTTTTGTGTCTGAGCACTTCTCCTGCATATATGTAATAAGAGCACTGCATGTATGCCTGGGACCCTTAGAGGCCAGAAGCGGGTGTAGGCTCTCCACAAACTGGAGTGGTGGATAGTTTTAAGATGCATGTGAGTGCTGGGGCCCAAACTCTGCTCCATTGCTGGAGCAACAGCTGCTCCTAACCCGTGAGACATCGCTCCAGATCCTAGAGGAACATTTTAAGTGAGAAAGAAGTAATTCAGTAGAATATCTGCTTGGACACAGCATTATTTAATGATTGAAGTGTGATTTTAAAAAACCAATAAGTCTCCGGTGAAATAAATTTTCTTTTTTTTTTTAAAATTATATTTGTAATTATGTGTGTGCTTACCAGCAAAGGCCAGAAGAGGGCATCCAATCCCATGAAAATTGAGTTACAGCTATTTGTGAGCCTACTTGACATGGGTGCTGGGGCCCAAACTTGAATCCTCTGTGAGAGCAGTGTGCATTCTTAATCTCTAGAGCCATCTCCAGCCCCCAAGTATCTGGCCCGAATAAAGCGTACACTAGAAAGAGCCTAGGTGTCCTGTAAAATTATCCATGTGGGGATGGAGAGATGGCTCCGTGGCTTAGGGCACTTTCAGACGACCTAGGATTCAATTCCCAACACCCACTGTGTAACTCCAGTTCCAGAGTATCTGATGCCCTCTCCTGGCCTCTGCGGGCACTGAATGCTCATGGTACACAGACATACAGGAAGGCAAAATACCCATACACATAAAATGAAAATAAATCGTTGTGAGGTAAATCCTTCAGAGAACACATGGACCCTTAAAGCCAATAGGAAGTCTTTATTTGCCAGTCGGTAGGGCTCCACAGGGAACTTGCCTAAATCTTGTAGCCACAAGCTTTACTCTTTCCTGCTTTTCATGCACAAAAGCCCCATCTGGGTAGACATGCCTCACTTAGCACTAAGCGGGGCTACAGAAGCTAAAAGGCAAGGTTAGCACCTTTGGGGACTTTCTCAGAACTACGGACTGTGATGGTCTTTGTTCTTGTTTTGGCGGGTTTTGGGGCTGGGCTTTTAGGTCAGAGTAGTGCCTTGGCCCCTCTAACATAGGGTCTGGGTCCTGTTACAGAATATTTTTTTAAATTACTTATGTAAGTTGTCATGGATAACTTCAATAGGTCGAAGAATAATGAAGTACTTTATAAGAACAAAGTATAAAGCAATGTTTTTTTGTTCTTTGTTTTAAAGATGTATTCATATATTCTATGTATCTGAGTGCTCTGTCTTAATACAAGCCAGAAGAGGTCATCAGGTCCTAATCCAGATGGTTGCGAGTCACTATGTGGTTGTTGGGAATTGAACTCAGGAATTCAGTTCAGTTCCCAACCAGAAGAGTAGCCAGTGCTCTTAACTGTTGAGCCATCTCTCCAGCCCCATAAAAGCAATGTTTTTAATAAAGCAAAATGTCTAGATATTATTTTAAAACAGTAACAGAATATGCTGGGGAAAAGAAGTTGGGAATTGCTGGGCCACAGCTGACACCTAAGGCCTTTAGATTAGACAATAAAGAAATGCAGTGGCTAAACATAAAAAAAATCTCTGCAGGTGATGTTCTGTCCCTTTAAAAACTGTTTGATTAAGTTTTTAGGCTAGCATGTAAAGGATTAAGCTTCATCATGGCATCTTCTTACCCATGCATTGTTAAACTCTTACTTTTTGATTACTATTTTGTCTGTGTCAGTTCTCTTTTTCTTATTTTCACTGTTTATTTCAGAAATTGTGCGGCCATAGGAAGAGGTGTTCAGATCACATCTGGAGAAGAGGTGAAAAGAAGTCCTTTAGGACTTCGGGTGAGGAAGAGAAATGAGGTGGATGAAATAACGAGGGGAAAGCGCATTTCTAGTCTCCCCTCTTTAAACAGCAAAATCATTTGGCCTTGGTTTGTTTTGGTTTTCGCTTGTTTGTTTTTTGAGACAGGTTCTTTGTGTGGCACTGGCTGTCTTGGAACTCACTCTGTCACCAGGCTGTGCTCAAGCTCAGAGATCCGCCTGCCTCCACCTCCCAAGTGCTGGGACGAAGGCTGCATACCACCACCATTAGCCAAGCGATCCTTCCCCCCACCCCTGTATTAAACTGTAAATAATTCAAGGAGAACATTTTTATGCTCATCTAGCTTTTACCCACTCCTTTTTATCATTGTTGTTTGCGTAAGCCTAGAGGTTAGACACAGCTGCTCACGCATGCTAGGCAAGCACTCTCCCGATGCGCTAAGTCCCTCTTGCTCTTCTAGCTTTTTGACTTGTATCTGTAGTCACTCTTTGTATAAAAGCACATTAGAATGTCTTGGTCCTACCAAATTACACATTTACACACGTATTTAGAACCTTTCTCCATTTCTTTCTCATTGCTACTTTACCTCATTTTTGGAAACCTGGAGCATTCTCAACTTGGAGTGATCGACTCAACGTGAGAGGCGAGTGAGGTTATGCGGAACCTGCCATTCTGTGTCTGGCTTATGTCACATCACACAGTCGCCTCCAGGTCTATACATGCTGCTACGAATAACTTCATTTTTTTCTAGTGCTGGAATAGATTTGATTGTGCCTCTATCCATCTATCCATTGAAGGATACCCAGGTTGCTTCCATTCCCTGGCGGTTATGAAGGTCTCTTTGACATACTGATTGTATCTTCTGAATATTTCCTGAAATAGAGTCATGGGGTCACTCAGTAGTCCTCTTTAATTTTGGAGGAACCTCTTTCTGGTATTCTCCATAGTGACTGTGTCTCTTTACATTCCCATCCAGGGTATGTAGGAATTCCCTTCACTGGCAGTTGTCTTTAGACTTTTTTTGTTTTTGTTTTTTGAGACAAGGTTTCTCTGTGTAGCCTTGGTTGTCCTGGATTCACTTTGTAGACCAGGCTGGCCTTGAACTCATAGAGACCTTCCTGCCTATGCTTCCCAAGTGCTGGGATGGTCTACAGACTTCTCAATAGCCGCTATTCTTCCTAGGGTGAGGGAGTATCTTACTGTGCTTCCTATTTGTACTTCCATGACGATTAGCGATGTTGGTCATTCCCACCCACTTGTTCCTGTTTGAATGTACCCTTTTGAAAAATGCCTACTTAGGGCCACTGCCAGCTTTTAAATTGAATTACTTGTTTCTTGGCTCTTGACCTTTTGAAATGCATTATGTGCTCTGGGTTGTCAGATGTGTGCTTTGCAGCAAAACTCTTCCATCTTCTGGGCTGTCTCTAGATCCTGCTGATTTTGTGTTTTTTGGCAGGAACTTTGTAGTTTGCTGTAATCCCATTTGTCTATTTTTTAGTTTCTTCTGCATTTGCGGTCTTGAAAAAATTCCCATCCTATTTTATTGTTCTGAAGTATTTCTCTTATTATATTTTTCTTATAATAAAAAGTTAAATAAGAAAATAAGTTTTTTTTTCTTTTCAGGGCTTATGCTTAAATTTTTAAGGTATTTTTGAGTTTTGATTTTTTTGCATCTGATGAGAGATAAGGGTCTAATTTCATTCTCAATCCAGTCGATAAATGATATTCCTCAAACCATTTATTGAAAGCCTGTCCTTCCTTCAATGCTTGTTCTCTCGTTTCCTTGCTTGTCTCCTGTGACAGGATCTCTGGAGACCATGACTTCATGGAACTCCCTTTGTAGACCAGGCTGGCCTCCTCCTTGCTGAGATCCTCCCGTCCCTGTACCTTGAGTACTGGGACTGCAGGCATGAGCAATAATGCTTAGCTTCCCTACATATTCTTAGCCTCTTTGCTAAAATTCAGTTGATTAAAGGTAGGTAGTTTTCAGTTCTGATGTAGCCTGAGGCAAGAACATCACAATTTCAAGGCTGTTCTGGGACAGACTTTTACTGGGCACGGGCAACACACACACCTACTCAGCCCAGAAAGGGAGCCCACGATGGACCAACATACATCGAAGTCTAGCTTGATGAACTAATGAGTTTCTGTTGGGATTGCTAACAGGAGTACGGGCTAGAATTGCTGATGAAAAAAAAAAATCCACAGCTCCCACTTCAAAAAGAATGAAAGAGATGCTTTATTCTGGAACTAAATATGACTGACCATGGCCTGGGAACACAGACTTAGGTCTTCCAAAATACCATGTTCCGATATGCAAGCAATTTCCTGAACCAGTCAAACAGAACAAAGAAAGGTGTGCATTAAGACACTTTTCAAACACCTTGGTGGGTTACAGCAAAGCAGGGAAAACTCTGCTATAGGCCTTAGATGCATTCTGACATCATACATAGCCCTTTGAGGGGTGGACACTAACGGGGTCTGGTTATTCAGTCCAGACAATTTTTATGTTAGCCACAGGATGTTAGGTCTGACACGGAGATGGACAAGAGATGGCTACTTAGGAGGCTAAGGCTATCCCAACATGAGTCACAGTTAGTCTCTGGACTTGGAACGTTCCACCCTCTACGCATCACTGATGTTCTACTAATCAGCCAACCAGCCTTTGCAGACACAGAATATTTCCAGGAATTCCTGTTCACAAATTTCTCTGTGGGCCGAGTATCACAGTTCGTGTATAGGGGGTGCATGTGTGTACCAAGGGATTGGCCAGTTTTGATTAACAGAGCGTGGGTGCTATTGCCGCTGGTGACTTACGCCTTTGGTACAATTTGGATAAAAGGAGACAACCTCAAATCTCAGGGCACTCCACATCTGAGACAATAATGTGGGGATAATTCCTCGGTAGCCAGTAGTCTGGCCATGCCGCGGGGCTTCCCGGGGCCTCTCTGCCCTGACGGTAGTGTTCTCATCATCTGGAGTTTGAATTCACGAAGTTGCTCCGTGAGTTAGAGGTTAGTAGATATGGGTAGGTCCCATATGGTGGGGTATCTAGCCACATGCACAGGGGAAAAGGTCGGTAAGGCAGGTTACCCTGCAATAGAACACACTGGCAGCTGCGACACATTAACTGTTATACCTAGGATTTTTTTTTTTAAAGTTATCATCTCCACTATCAAGAGCAACACAGTAATCCAGTGGTTGGACCCAGCTAGAATTCTTCTCTTTTTATTAGTGGAAAGAAACCCTTGTTATTTTCTTGAAGAAAGGGGTGACACCCCACAAAGGGAATTTCCTTAGGAGATTTAAATTAGGACTGTGTTGAATCTAAAATCTGGAACCTTTCTTTACCCAAATTATGCAGAATAATGAGGGAATTTTTTCTTGGAGGTAATGAAAAATTGAATCTTTCCAAGAATGAAGACTTGGTTCAAGTAAGATGGGAGGTTTAGAAGTTAACAGGCACAGCAAAGACACGGTTAACAAGAGGGCACAATATGGGGAGCAGGGGAAAGGGAACCATCATTCACTGCTGATGGGACTGCAAACTGGTGCAGCCACCATGGAAATCAGTATGGAGACTTCTAGAAAGCTAAAAATAAATCCACTATATGACCCAGCTATATCACTCCTTGGCATATGTCCAACGTACTTGACATCATACTCCACAAATACTTGCTCGGCTACATTCATTGCTGCTCTATTCACAATAGGTAGGAAATAAAAACAACCTAAGAGTCCTACAGCCGATAAATGGATAATGAAAGTGTGGTACATATACACTATCGAATACTATTTAGCAGTAGAGAAAAATGAAATTGGGCTGGAGAGATGGCTCAGCCATTAAGGGCTAGGCTCACAACCATAAATATAGGAAAAATGAAATCATGAACTTTGTAGGTGAATGGATAGAACCAGAGAAGATCATATTGAGTGAGGTAACTGGGACCCAAAAAAGACAAATGTCTCATGTTCTCTCTTACTGGAGGCTCCTGGTTCCAAATCTTCAGGTGTGAGCACATAGCCTGCAGTTACTACAGAAACCAGGAAAGTAAAATGGGACCATTGCCAGGATAGGGGCTTGGAGGAGCAAAAGAGAGGGACATTAATGAGGTACAGGGATCTGATCAGGGAAATGGGAAACGGTGGGGCTCCTTGGGGAGGGAGAGGGGGGTAAATACAGAAGGTGGGAAGAGGGTAAAGGGGAACGGTAGAGTAAGTTATCTGATGGGGAAAGGGGCCTCCTCAGAGGGGGGAGGAGATGGAAGAATGTAGGAGGAAGGAGGGAGGTAAAATAACAATATGGATGGCTGAAAAACCACAAGAAGTCATGCTATTGATTTATCTTAAAAAAAAAAAAAACCTATAATGCTTGCAACTCAGTGTATAAAGGCACATTTATAGTTTTAATGAATTTTTCTCATCTGACCTGACATCATTCCCTCCAGGAGCCAAAGTCCAACAATAGATAGAATCCAGTGATTCTGAGATTTGTTGACCATATCAGATACATTGGCCAAAGGCAGTCACAAATCTACCTTTGCCACCACAGAATGCCAGTCATGAACCACTCCAAACGCATAGCAACTGGCTGGATAAACTTTGGCTCTTTTGTTTCCTGTGAAGTGGCACACTCTGGTTGAGGCTATGAACTCAGCCCTCCGAGCAGATCGAACCCCGGGCAAACGAGCACTCTCAAGTTATATCAAGAGTAAAGGTAACTGCGCATCCTGCTGGAAAACATCCTTGTTTGTTTTGTGAATAAGAACTTCGGTAAATAAAACCAAACCTCCATTTTTGATGGGCGTTTCCAATGTGTCTCTTCTAAGGGCAAGGAGTCTACAGCTTATTTGAGTACAGGCATGTTGGCCTCTTCTAGTTGTTCTAGACAGCAGGACTGAGCGAGTCACGCAGGGAAGATGGAAGCAGAAGCGTCTCGCGGTCAGTCAGGCCACTTACAAAGTAATGCTGGATTTGATGGGGAAATAGCAAAAGTGCTATAGAATGAGGCGCATGCGCGGTGAGAGGAGAGCCTGAGGTGCCTTCTGCTGTTTTGGTACAGCAGCAGGGGCAGGTGGCACTCTCACAGGGCCGTGTCTTCTGGCCACCGGATCTAATCGCTGACGGGAGTTCCACAGGGGTCTGTCTTTCCCCGTGTTTCTGGGTCTGCCTGCTCACTGCATTCATTCCCTTTTCATGAATGAAGAGAAGAAGGGAGGATTATGGCCTGGTTGTCTTTGGGCAGGGGCCTGGTTGGTCCTCTTTAGGTTTCTTATACAGTGACTGGAAAAACGAAGGAATAATTTAGAATTCCGTTTCAATAATGGCCACTCAGTCCTAAAACTCCTCTTAATTGTTTGTTTTAGGGGTTAGAAAACCTCTTTAGAGTAGAAATATGGTCAGTCTTTTTGTTGTTTTTGTTTTCTTAGGCAATCTTGGCACATCACTGTGTGACAAAGACGATCACCTCCTGCTTGCAAAGCTGCATTTTTTTTTTTTTTGATACTTTATGGCTCTTTTTAGCTGGCTGCCGTAATATCAGAGGAGAGAGTAAACAGTAGGGCCAGCCACATACTGTATCGAAGCAGACTTCTAAAAAGAATTGCACGTCTTGTACATCGAAGTCAGGAATTTGAGAAAATACCTGGGACTTTCCGTGTATCCCCGTGGCATCACAGGCCAAGCAAACTGCCATTCCTCGAGTGAAGAAACAAAACGTGGCTGTTTGATGTGCCAGGAATGCGAAAGGACGAGGGAGGGCACCCCATGCTGAAAAACCAGGCTGTATTTGGGGGATTGATGCCCAGCAGCTGTGGGGATTAGGCACCACCGGTTGCTGAAGGATAAGTAGCTCATTTACGTCCTGGAGGAGCTGCAGAAACCTGCAGCTCCTTCCCTTTGGCTTCCTTGTGGGTAATATTGAGGTGCTGCAGACAGTTGTGGGGACTATAAGCCCCCTTCTGGGTATTCTCCCACGGGTTCGATACCCAGCAGGGCTTAGTGCCTCTAAGGGTGTTTTATATTAGGCACAGGTCCGCTCTTGTCTGTGGTTATCTCATCAGGAGCCCCTCGTCTTAGCTGTTCTGTGCCCGTTGGGAACTTTGCCCTGGTACTTACGGAAGGAGGCTGTCGGTTTCCTTCTGTGAACTCCTCTGACTTTTTCACAAGCAGCATGGACTGTAGTGCCCATTTTTAGATTTTATTTTATTGGGGTTCCTTAAAGGCCTCGCCCTTCCAACCTCTAACCCTAGGTAGGAGAGAGAAGGTCAGTGGGAGAGGGGACGCAGACCCCCTTTACTTCTCTTGGCCGGTTAGGGTCAATGGGTTTAGGGTCGATTGTTTGTCAACAGCAAACGCAGCCAGCAGTCTCCTCCAAGCTGCTTTGTTGAAATGTTTCTCTCCCTCGGTCTGCTCCAAACCACCACGTCTTCTGATCTCTTCAAGTTGCCATTCGCCACACACCGACATGGAAGGCCACACTTTCTCTCTCTGGGGCCTCCCTATTTCTTTTCCTCAGGGCCTTAGATAGAGAGGCAAAGACCACGCCCCCCATGAAACAGTTATCAGCTGTGACTAAACTAAAGCCTAAACTATAATTCCACACTTGGGATTAAGACGAAAACATATTTACGTACCATAAGTGAGTTCTTAAAGAAAGCAAAACTTCAGTTATGATGGAGACATGTCGGTGGAGCCAGGGGTTCCAGCGTCACCTAACTTTAGGATCACCTTTCCCTGTTAGGAGATGAAGACATGAGCATTTCGTGTTTCTAGAAAGTCATCCTAACAAGTGAACCCCAGCACAGTTCACCAGCAGAAAATGTGGTACAGGCTGGAATGAGGGCTCGAGGTGAAGAGCACTGATTGCTCTTCCAGAGGACCATGTTCAGTTAATTTTCTGCACCCAAATGGCAGGTCATACCTTCCATATCTCCAGTTCCAGGGGACCGACAAGCTGTTCTGGCTTCCACAGGCAGTGCGCATATGCAGTCTGCACACACAGACTTACATGCAGGCAAAACATCCAAGTGCGTAGAATTACAAAGAAAAGAAAACTGTGGTGCCCTACAGTTTCTCCCAATTGGAATCCTACAGAATTTGCCTTAAAGGCAGTTACGGGTAGTTAGAAGCTCCCATCATTGGAAGTTTGTTTTACTTTGAGGAAGTATTTAATCGTGATAGGATGTAACACAGAGCAGCCTAGTATCCACCAGGCCTTTATTTCCTCTAGGTTAGTTATCTCTACTTTTTTCCCTAAAGTTTTAGTAAGGAGAAAAAGAAAAACTACAAATTTCTTCCGAGCAGCCCTGTTGCAGCCTGGTTTTTCTTCCAAGGTCTCTCTTTCCTATCGTTCAAGGCTGCCCTTTTTGGGAGGTCATCCACTTCAGTTTCAACTGGAAGAGCTGAGCTGGTCACAGAGTTGTGGTTGACTCCGCAACTATTTTCAATAAAGAAGAATTTGTATCTCTTTGTCTGGAAGCTTAACTGCTTTAACTGTAAGCACATAGCTTGGCTAGGGGTGTCTTTTTTTTTTATTAATTACACTTTATTCATTTTTGTATCCCCCCCATAAGCCCCTCCCTCCTCCCCTCCTGATCCCACCCTCCCTCCCCTTTCTGCATGCATGCCACTCCCCAGGTCCACTGATAGGGGAGGTTCTCCTCTTCTTTCTGATCTTAGTCTATCAGTTCTCATCAAAAGTGGCTGCATTGTCCTCTTCTGTGGCCTGGTAAGGCTGCTCCCCCCTCAGGGGGAAGTGATCAACGAGCAGGCCAATCAGATTATGTCAGAGGCAGTCCCTCTTCCCATTACTATGTAACCCACTTGGACACTGAACTGACATGGGCTACACCTGTGCAGGGGTTCTAGGCTATCTCCACGAATGGTCCTTGGTTGGAGTATGAGTCTCTGGGAAGTTCCCTGTGTTCAAATTATCTTGTTCTGTTGCTCTGCTTTTGGAGATCCCGTCCCCTCCAACTCTTACTATTTCCCACTTCTTACATAAAATTCCATTCACTCTGCCTATCAGTTGTCCATCAGGCTCAGCATCTGCTTTGACAGTCTATACTGCAGAGGCTTTCAGAGGCCCTCTGTGGCAGGTTCCAAGGTTGTTTCCTGTTTTCTTCTGGCTTTCAGAGGCCCTCTGTAGCAGGTTCCGAGGTTGTTTCCTATTTTCTTTTTCTTCTGATGTCCATCCTCTTAAACACAAACACACACACACACACACACACACACACACACACACACACACATACACACACACGAAAGCTGGTCTGCTAAAGTTAAATAGGACCTCTGTGGGAAGTGAGGTTCATGCTGGATTATTCCATTTGACCAAAGTGGCTATATCTTCTTCTTGCCCTTACAGAGATGCAGAATTTAACTTGTGGGCCTCAAAGCTCTCAGGGGATTTAATTTCTCAGTGCTGTTTAAATGTTTTTCTTTGCTTGTTTGTTTTAAATTTGACACAAATGTCAGGCAAAGGTTCCCCTGGCTTTGTCTTGCCTTGCTGTAGTTTGGCCCAGTCAATACTTTGTGGAGATTTTTGGTATCACAGCAGAGGCAGCCCTCTAATTCCTGGAAGGCATTTTTATCATCAGCATCTTATTAAAGCCCTTAAGGTGGTTTTTGCATTCTGCCAAGTGCAACCATCTTGCTTGCTGAAGCCAATAATTGGATCAAATGGTCAGAAAACCCAGGTTCATTAGTAAGCAGGGATCTGAAATTCTTTACCAAAACCTAGCAGACTCTAATATGGAACACCACAATCAAAGACTCACATTTTGTCAGGGAGGATGAAATATATCTGGGTCTTCCTCACCTCTCCCCGCCTCCCCACCAAGTTTTATTTTAAAAGGAGCTATAAGATTTTTTTTTTCTTTTAGTATATAGAACTTTGTTCCCTTTGGGAATAGGGAAAAGGGTAGAAAGGAAAAGTGGTAAGGGGGGATGTGGGGAGGGTGCAGCGGGACTTCTGATAGAGGAGACAAGGGATCGGTGGGGCAGGGGGCTGGCTGAGAAGAGTTAAGTTCTTCGGCATTTAGCTTTAGTTTGAACACAATTTATGACATTAACAAAACCTCTTATCCTCCTGTGTCTGTCTTTAATTCCGATAGTTTCCAAAAGCCCCGTATTCATTTTCTTCAAGCTATCAATTTTATCATTTCTTCCTAAATGCTTCTAAATTCCAATTAAAAAATTAAAGTATATATAGGGGGCTGGAGGGATGGCTGAGTGGTTAAGAGCACTGTCTGCTCTTCCAGAGTTCCTGAGTTCAATTCCCAGCAACCACATGGTGGCTCACAACCATCTATGCTGGGATCTGATGCCCTCTTCTGGTGTGCAGGTGTACATTCAGATAGAGCACTCATACATAAAATATTAAAGTCTGTTGTGTTGCCCATTCAACTGTTCTGCGTTGAAGGAACTGTAAAGTTGAGCTCTCCGTGGTCAGACTTCTCTGTTTCCCCAAATACTTGCAAGTTGAATGGCTGCAATTATTACACATCAGGTTGCCTGGAGTACTAGAGAGTGGTTTATCTTCAAGTGTTTCCTCCCTTTTGGAAGTCTTCTTACCCTTTTTCTTCCTCCTGAAAAGTTGCAAGCCTCTCCAGCGAACTTGTGTCTCTATGCTGCTTTGGAGTGGGCTTTCTCAGCTCTCACCCAGAGACCATCCCCTCCTACTGGGTCCCAGGGTTGGCCTGTGTGTTTATGGAAATGTGAGGGTTCTCAAGACACCGGACTAGTCACAGGATGTTAGGCCTGACACAGGAATGGACAAGAAATGGCTACTCACAAGCACTAAAACCAGCCCAAGATAATTAGGTTGTGGATCTGCAACATTCCAACCTCTCCGTATCACTGACGGTCCACTCCCCAGTCAGCCAACCTTTGCAGACGCAGCTCATTCCCAGGGGCTACTTACAGGAACAGAGCTGACTCCAAAGCAGCTGTGTTACTGAAAAGCCCACACGAGTGAAGATGCAGAGAGGCTGCGGCCTCTCTGGGAGAGGATGGTCTCTGCACAGCCTCCTGGTAGCACAAACAGTTCAGGAGATAGATCTCTTGGCAAGCTCTGCTAGTGAGTTGCCTTCCCCAGAGCATTTGATCATCTTACAACGCCTGGGACGAACCTTTGAGAAAGGAGCCTTCAAAATCCCCCTTTCCCAGACATGACACATTTTGTTTCCTTTCTGGGTTCCCTTTCTGGAGAGAATTCTTCAGGCAGGTGGAATCTGAAGGGACTCCAGCAAGGAAGCTCCAGCATGGTGAGCTTGGCTCGGGAAGGCCTTGCCCTTCTCCCCCGTTCCCTCTGCCTTGCTAAAAACCATCCCATTACATTCCTAAAGCTAGCCACCAAGGTCCATTCCTTCATTTGGCTACATTCTCTGCCTGACAGCAATCAAAAGCTTTGATTAACATGCCCAATTAAATTAAACACCCCATTGTAACACGGGGTCTCCCCTTGTACCTTTATAAACTGCCATTTGCCTTCACGCCATGCCTGTCTCCTCTCTCTCCAGAGGCAGTCAGTCCTTTGCTCCCCTTCTCTGTGACAAATGCCCCTTCTCTCCCTTGTTTCCTTCTTCTTTCCCTCTTCCACTGTCTTCTGTCTTTGCCCCTTATCCCTTCCCTATGCCCCTCTGGGGCAAATAAATCTCCTCTGTGCTAAGAACTTGGTCCAAGAACTTGAGTCAATACTTTTTCCTTTCAGAAACTGCTATACAACAAAGGCCAGCCTCGGCTACTCAGTGAGACCCTGTCTCAAAAGAAAAAGCAAAGAAAGTGGGCGTGTAGCTTAGCGAAGAGTGCTGGCTCGAGGTCCTGAGCTCAATTCCCAGCACTGTAACAACAAGAATTCTGATTTAAGCTGGGTATGGTAGTGCACACCCTTAGTCCCAGTGCTCAGGGAGGCAGAGGCAGGCGGATCTCTGTGAGTTCTCTACACAGAGAAACCCTGTCTTGAAAAAAAATGACAATAAACAAACAAACAAACAAAACAAAAGAACAACAAATTCTAATTTAGAGAAAAGATCTGGCGGCCTTTTGTTAGAAGGCATTGGTCACATGCGTTCGTTTTACTGGCACCTGCCTGGGGCTGAGGGGGACGCTGCCAAAGGAAGTCACCAGGCTGTGAGAAGGTCCAAATTAATCCACAGAGAGAGGTCACGCAGAGAGCTCCTGAGCTAAGCACATGGAGAGAGCCGTTGGGCAGGGACTGGATGTTCTGTCCCCGGGCCTCCCGCTCCTTCAGACTCCAGCTACCTTCTAGCTGTGAAAAACAGGGAACAGCTCCAGCCAGAATTGCCCAACCTAGCCTTCCCCAAACTCCTTACCCACAGAAACCACAGACATCAGAAAACGACTGTCTGAAACCACAGGGATTTGGGCTGATTTGCTACACAAAGCAGACAGTCGCAGGTACTCGGAAGGGTTAGTAAGTGGCTGTCACTTGAACTTCTAACAGGTGAGTTTACTATGGATCCCCCAAACCTATTTTCCTTTGACTAAAAAACAAAACAACAACAAAAACCTCGTGGATTCGTACCCACAGATCCACCTAGTATATTTTAATCCTGCTACCACAATAAAGCAGGGTGACCAGTACTCCTCAGTCAGGGGTGAGCTCACTGTGGAGCAAAGTTAGGAAGTGCTACTCTCTCGGGGTGGGGATGGAGGTGGGGGTGCTGTGCGTAGCAAGACAGGCAGTGTGACTTTACAGCCACAGGTACTGGTTGCCTGTGTTTCCTGGCCTCATTTTCCCTTTGGAGTGTAATGCTGAACCTAATATATGACCAACTCAACCATAATAGAATGTTTTCAAAATTAGTAATATGCCCAGAAGATGGAGACAGATGAAGGCAATCTCTCCTTACTTATTCACCTAACCCCATTCGTGATTGCATTTAACCACTGCTCCCGCCCCCTGCAATTCCTTTTGCTGCTGTTGCAGTGAGGCACGAAATTGGAGATCTCCTGAAAGAAGGATTGGACTGGCTCCAAAGAACCCTTGCTCAGATGTAGCCCATGACAGCTCAGTCTCCAAGTGGGTTCCCTAGTAAGGGGAACAGGGGCTGTCTCTGACATGAGCTCAGTGGCTGGCTCTTTGACTACCTCCCCCTGATCCGAGAGCAGCCTTGTCAGGCCACAGAGGAGCACAATGCAGCCAGTTCTGATAAGACCTGATAGGCTAGGGTCAGATGGAAGGGGAGAAGGACCTCCCTTATCAGTGGACTTGGAGAGGGGCATGGGAGGAGATGAGGAAGGGAGGGTGGGGTTAGAAGGGAATGAGGGAAGGGACTACAGCTGGGATACAAAGTGAATAAACTGTAATTAATAGAACAAATAAAAATTTAATTAAAAGAACCTGATGACCTTAATCAACAGGAAGCAGCTAAGAGAACTGTGACTCTTCTCCCACTAACCCTTTCTCTCTCCTCTCTGGTGTTGGGGTACTGTAAGGGATTGGAGTGGAGTAATGAGAAATAGATTTAAGAAATATAAATACAAGAGTTTTAAAAAAGTATGTCAACAAATGGTGCCCAGATATGTTGGGCTTAAAATAATGGGTAATGCCATAGAGGAAACAGCAGGGTATAAATAGATGAATATACTGTTTCAGGATTCGAGCGTTAGGTTGACTGTGGCTGCTACCGCTGGTTTCATTTCTGATTTACTCCCAGAAGGAATTCTCTGGCTTTGCTTCATCATCTCCCTGCATTCCTTTTAAGAGGATGTTAGGAGAATGGTCGAACAATTAGAAAGGATTGCAGAATTGGCCATGCAAGTAGAAAATTTGTGGGTAGGTGTTGAAATGCGTGGAAAGCAAAAAGTGTCACTGGTAAAGAGAGAATACCTGGCTACTAAGAGCTGAAATTCTCCACAAATGCCACCCAACCACCCTGCTTCATGCACTTTTGGGGTCCACTCCCCATAGCCTCTGGGTAGGCTGGGGAGCCGGGAGGAGCAGGAGGCTGTACAGGCTGAAAGGGATAAAGAGAAACAGCCCATTTCAAGAAAAAAAAAAAAAAAGATTAATTTTGAATAAACTGAGCTGCCAGAGAAACAGCCTCAGAATTTGAGATTATCATAACTAGCTTCCCCAGTAGTCACCAAAAGTTTTAGATATTGAAATGCTCAGTGCAGCCTCAGAGCTTAAAATGGTTGGTGTGTTAACTCTGAGAAATACAGTACATTCTGCCAAAGAAGTGAATGAGTCATTTCTGGCAGCACTGAGTTACCTGCAAGAATGCTTAGGTAACTTCTGGCCATCAGGTACCTAGCTCAAAGCTCAACAGCAAAAAGTACAAGCCAAAAAAAAAAAAAAAAAAAGAAAAAGCATGAGCCGATGTAGGCAAGAGCAGCCCAGAGTCATCAGGTTATAAAAGAAATTATTGATTAAAAAATGGTTTGCTTCCTTGATCATCTCCTTTTAAGAAAGCAACAGCAAGTTTCATTTCTATTAAAATAAAAGCCACTTTTTTAGACAAAAAAGGGGAGAATGTTGTGGATATAAATATGTTTTTGTTTTAATCCCAGGTGTGGGGTGTGGGACTGATTTAGATGGTCATGGCAGCAGACTGTTTGCCTCACGCAGGCTCCGAGAAGAGCGCGTTGCCAGCCAGCTGCAGACAGTTTAAATATGAGGACTCTGGAGAGAGAATAAATGCCAGAGCCCAGAGAATGTTGGGGAGCTCCAAGAAAGAACAAGGCTGCTGCTTCCCCTTACGGTTCCTGTTGCTGTTGATGAAGTGAGACAAGAAGTTGGAGATCTCCTGAAACAGGGACTGGGCTGGCTCCAAGGAACCCAGCGACCCTAACCAGCAGGAAGCAGCTAAGAGAACTGCGTCCCCTCTCCCACTAACCCTTTCTCTCTCCTACCTGGTGTTGGGACGCTGGAAGGGATTGGGGTGGGGTAGGGAGAAATGGTTATAAGAAATATAAATAAAGGAGTTTTTAAAAAGTATGCCAACAGCTCACTACAATGCACAGGCTGGACCCACACCCCTGGCTGTGAGGCAGCTTCCTGCCCTAGTCTTCCAAGTGTTGACAATTAGAATGATCCACCAGCATGCCCAGCTTCCTTGCTTTTCTGGTTCACATAAACAGAAGTGAGCGTAAATGTATGTGCACAATGCATATGCAGATACAAAGATAGTTAGTTCTTTTATTGGTGGCTCTCACTAACGGAATCTTGTTGCCCAGGTTCTGCAGGCTGCTTGTTTCACCTGACAGCGATCCCAACCTTTACAAAGTAGCCTATGTCTCCCTGACTGCTGTCACAGTGCCATCGATGGTGGCTTAGAGTAGGGCAAATTCATTTATTCCTTCAGAGGTCCAGAGGCCAGAGGTTCAAGATCAGTTTTACCTTGTTACAGTCGAGGCTGACGTTGTCAAAGCTGTTTGTCCTGGAGGCCCTGAGCTTGCAGCGGCTACCTGTACGTATGGCTGGCATACATAGTCTCCTAGCTTTAGGGTGTACCATCCTCAGTCTCCCCTGCTTCCCTCTGTGAGGACACTTCCTTTATGGGTCCACTGGACAATCCAGGGCCACTTTCCATCTCGGGATGCAGCCCTTCATCAGAGCTACAAAGTCCCCTTTGCTACCTAAGACAACCACCCCAGTTCTACATATTCAGCCTGCATTTGGGGGCTGTGGACATCTCCAGCCGACGCATGTGAATTTTTTTTAAAGATTTATTTTGTTTTTTAATTTTATGTGTGTGGCTCTTTTGTCTGCATGTGCGTCTGTGTGTGCTATGTGAGTGACTGGCACCCGTGGATATCCTGGGACCACAGTTACGGATGGTTCTGATTTGTGGGTGCTGGACATCGAACTCGGGTCCTTTGTTTTGTTTTGAGGCAGGCTCTCGGTATGTAGCTCCGGCTGTCCTGGAACTCACTATAGTTGAGTTTCTTCTAACACTGTAGGACAGTCTGCAGCTCACAAGATCTGCCTGCCTCTGCCTCCGCCTCCTGAGTGCTGAGACAAAAGGCATGCCACCATCACCAACTGCATGTCAACTTTCAATCTCAGCACAACTAGGGGACTGTATGGTACATGCTTGCTGTTGCTTATTTCCTATTTTAAGGACAGAGCCTCGCTCCGTAGGCTAGAGTGGCTTGGAGCTCAAAATGTAACACACACTGTCCTCAAATTTAGGCGGACTTTCTGCCTTGATCTCTTAAATTCTGGGGTTACAGGTGTGAACCAGCAAGCCCATCTTATTTGTTTTGTTTGTTTGAAATAGACTTCCATAGTTCAGGCTGTCCTCAAACTCCCTGCACTGCACAGGAGGCCCTAGAACCTTTGCTCCTCTGCTCCCACCTTTTTTGGGAGGGCAGATTGAACCTAGAAACCCCAGGCACACTTAGTTCATTCTAAGCACGTGGCTTACTACCTTGAGATACCTCTCTGGCCTTATTTTAAGGTTCTGTGTGTACTGATACAGTCCATACCTTTCTCTATAATCACACATAACACAAGTCTAGTAATCTGGAGACGCTTCAGGGAAAGTTCTAAGAGTTACTTCAGCAGGGAGGCTGGGGTGGAGGGGCAATCCAGAGACTTCAGGGAGCTGGCTGAGGGCAGCGTGACTGACAGTAGATGGAGCACGTTTTAGCCTATTTTTTAGGAGAAACTCTTCTGGAAGGCCGACTCAGGGGTGGTGAAAGTTCAGCGGCCTGGGGCTAGAAGACAAAATTCACCTCGGGTCAGAGCTAGGTGTGGTGATAGCTGCATAATTACAGCTCTTGGGAGGCTGAGGCAGGAAGGTCGTGATTCCTAGGCCAGCCCAGGTAACATAGGGATACTCGATTCTAAATAGATTACAAACAGCCAGGGGGTGGTGGCGCACGCCTTTTATCCCAGCAAGCAGGAGGCAGGGGTAGGCAGATCTGTGAGTTAGAGTTCCACGACAGCCAGGGCTACACAGAGAAACCCAGTCTGGGAAAGAACCAAACCAACCGCCGCCACAACCACCCCATCGATCAGTGAAAATCTGGTTGACAAGCACTTTGTTCTGCTTAGTCAAGAGGAAGAAATGATTCAGTCTTATTTATGAAGCAGAGAATGGGAATCGGGTCATTTGCAGATCTTACAAGAATATACGTGAGTACAGGGTTCTGGTGAAAAATGCCACATTGTCCCTTTTCTTTTCAGACAGAGTTTCTCTGTGTAGCTCTCTGGCTATCCTAGAACTCACTACGCACACCAAGCTGGCATCCACCTGCCTCTGCCTTCCCAGTGCTAAGATTAAAGGCCACAATGCTCAACAATGTCACACTGCCAGCATGTTTAATGGGCTATTGTTTGAGCTCTCCATTCCCCTCCTTCCTCATCAACTATAGACAGGGTCTCATGTATCTCAGGCCGACCCTGAGGTCACTATGTAGCTGAGGGTGACTTTGAACTTATCCAAGTGCTGGGACTACAGGCATGTGTCACCTACGGGGACTGGAACCAGACCCTCACCCAGCTGGGTGAGCACCAGCGGAGCCAGGCCTCCATGTGCCTCTGGTGTTCCCAGAAGGCTTCACCAGGCCGTCTTCTCTGGTCATTTAGTTTTGAGTTTTACTCTCTTGCTTCAGCTAGTTGTCTATACACGCACAATGCATCTGTCCATCTAAGAAAATGAATATATGTCTATATCTAGCTGTCTGCCTTGTCTGTCTACGTAATTATAACTTTGTGTGTTTGTCTATATCCCCAGCCAATATGTCAACATTTATTTTGTGATAATATTTATTTTAACAATTATGAAAATAATTTCAGTCTCAACTTAATCCTGAGCACTCTATATCCACCTAACCCATTTTATTCCCCTACCCCAAGTGTTTGTAAGGCAATTTGGATTAAGTCCTTTTAAAGTTAGAAAAAAAAAAATAGCCAGGTGTGTTGGCGAACACCGTTAGTCCCAGCACTTGAAAGGCAGAACCATTTCTGTGAGTTTGAGAGTCGTATGAGCTACACAGTGAGTTGCAGGGCAGCCAAGGCTAGTTAGACTCTGTCTCAAAACAAATCCCCAAAATAAGTAAGTAAAATTAGAGTAAGTCCCAACAATCATTTCAGCTAAGCATGCCAAATGATTGCATGCCAAAACCCTCGGGAGGCTGAAGCAGGAGAAAGGCCCTAAATTGGGGGCCAGCCTGGGCTACATATTTGAGTTTCAGGCCAGCTTGCTTTACAGAGTGAGATTTTTGTCTCAAAAAAACAAAAACAAACAGAAAATAATTACATTTAAACTTTACAGCACTTGTAGTTAGTAAAGTTAAGGGCTTGTTTAGCTACATTTTTCAAAACCTATTCCCTTTTTAATATAATTATTAAGATTTATTATGTATACAGTGTTCTGTCTGCATGTACAGCTGCACACCAGAAGAGGGCGCCAGATCTCATTATTGATGGTTGTGAACCACCATGTGGTTGCTGGGAATTGAACCCAGGACGTCTGGAAGAGCAGACAGTGCTCTTAATATATATATATTACATGGATTTGATTGTGTGTTTGTGTGTGCCACTGCCGCATGTGGAGTTCAACTTCACATGGCAGCGATCTGTTCTCTCCATCCACCATGTGGGCGCCAGGAATTGAACACAGGCTTGGCGAAGGGCACCTTTATGAGCCACACACCGCTACCCCTGCCTTGTGTTTCTGAAGCAGGATCTCACTGACCTATTACTCACGTTATTCTAGGCTAGCCTCGAGCTCAAGGCGATGCTCCTTCTTCCGCCTCCTAGGAGCTGCGACTAAAGGTGTGAGTTACCAGCTGTTTAAAACCTGGTTTTTCTTAGTGCCTCTTAAAGAACCACCTGACCTTCTGCACCCACAGTCTTCTAGAACCCACCCTTTACTGTGTTCCTTTATCCACAAAGGAAGGGGTTAGGGTTAGGGGTGAGGAGGTGGGGAGAGGTCTCTACACCTTTTCTTGTCTTTCTGGTCTCTCTCAGGGGGGAAAAGTGCTTAACCAGCGCTACAGCCTTCCTGTCAGGAGAGGCAGGGACTCTCCCACCCCACTTCTTCCCTCTCGCTCCTTCTGGCTCCATCCAAGCATCAGAAGGCGTGGCCAGGGCAGCACTGAGCGTGACAGGGCCACCCAACACACCCACGTGGCTAGGAGCAAAGACGCTCTTCCCTGATCTTTGTTGGCCTTCTTCAGTGGTTTCATGGAGGAGGAGGGGGCCGGGACACGGGGGCGGGCTCAGTGGGCTCCTCCAGCTTGCAAAGTTGAGGCGAGCCCCGACTGGCCGCCTGGAGGACTTCCGGGAACCAGCCGCGGTAACTTCTTATCGGATCACCGAGTGCAGATTTCAAACAAGGGACCGTAAAATCCTGAAACGCGCCGGGCGCGGTAGCGCCAGCCTGTAAAATCCAAGCCCTCCGGAAGCTGAGGCAGGAGGACGGCCGCGAGTTCGAGCTCAGCCTACACTGCTAGGTAGCGAGTTCCAGGATCGTCCCTGCTACGAAGTGAGACCTTAGGTCAAACAAACCAAATCAACTCCACCCACACGGGGGTGGAGGTGGGGGTGGGGGGCGGAGAAGCCCAACCCCTCGGTCTCTCGGATTTACACTGTGTCCCACCCCGCGCGGACTCTAGCGGAGGAAACGAACCTGCCCCTTTCTGCTCCGGCTTCCCAGAGGGGCCAGGTGGGGCTCCGCGAAAGCCTGGTCTGGCCCCACGGGCTTGACAGTTAATGATTTGTCGCCCGAGCCGGGCGGAGAAGCACCGGGACGCGAGCGAGCGCCGCCTCCTGTCTTCCGGGCCCGAGCACTTCTCGGGGTTCCGGGCGCGCGAGGCTGGTGGGGACCCCATGGAGGCCGAGGCGCCGGCGAGGGCGGGGGTCGCCGAAGCCCGGGAGCCGGGCGCGGTGGGCGCTGCCGGCAGCCTGCTGCGCAGGGTCCGGAGCAAACTCTTCACCTGGTGAGCGCGGGGCGGGCCTGCGCGGCGGGGACCGAGGCGGGGGCGGCGGGCCGCCGGCGCGCACGTGTCTGCGGGGCGCGCACCCCGGAGGTCGCGGTTCACGGGCGGGCCCCCGCCCCCACCCACCGCGGCGGGGCCCTCCCGAGGACACGCGGGGATCGCATCCGACCGGCGCTGCGAGGCGGGCCCCTCGTCCCCCCGCCGCAGGGTGGGAGTCACCGTGGATGCCGCGGAGGAGGGCTGCCCAGCCCGGGCGCTTGGCAGGTGGAAGTGCTGCCCTTGCTGGCCCGGGGCCCGCATTCCTTCAGAGCGGATCGGTGCTCGCCCAGCCTGGTGATCTCCAGCAGGAGTTCACTCAAGTGAGAAAGCGGGGTTAAGTTTTGTGCTGTTGGGAGCCGGAGGCAGCGTCTGCCCTGTTTCGGGGCCTGAGCGAGGCGACATGGCCACCTCGGGAGCCACGGTCCAGGGAAGCAGGTGGCTGATGTCACTGTGCTCTCTTGAGCTGTAGGTGGAGATGTTCTTAAAGAGTTGGCAGAGACTCTGGGGAAAGCTTTCCGTGGTCACTGGACGATTTGCGTTCTGGAGACACACAGAGGCTTCCATCCAAGTGATGAAATCCATTTACCGAGCACTCACTCCGTGCCAGGCACTGCGCTTAGCATTTATGTGGACAATAGCACCGCATCTCCTTCGCTTTAGGATATGGCGCTATTGTTAGACCCACTTTCCAGGTAGGGAAACACAAGGCCAAGCAATTAACCTGGGAATTAGGAGAATGCCAGGATTACAGGCATGCGCCACTATCCATCCTGGGCAATGAATTTCAGTTGAAAGATTTTGAAAGCTATGCCCTTGGAAAGGGATTTCACCTTCAGAGCTGATCGATAAATGTGTATACATGCAATTTTTTTTTGTCATAAATAAGCATAGTTTTAAATAGATGCGCGTGTTCAAAGGGGCAAATTGGCCCCAAGTTGTTCATTCTACGCCAGCTGTGTAATGTCCTGATAATTTGGCAGTAATTGATTAGCGGGGAGACGTTACAGTGGCAACCAAGGGCACAGCCTTTTAATTCAAATCTTAGTGAGTTAGCTTTGGAAAAGTCATGGAATTCTTGTGTATCCTTTTTTTTTTTTTTTTTTTTTTTTTTACTTTGAGGATCGTTGCAGTACTACGGCAGTGTGAGAGAGTTCATGCTCTACATGGGTCAGGCCCGTGGGTTCATTTCTCAACAAGAGAGCAAGAGAGAAAAAAAAAGGTGTGTGTGTGTGTGTGTGGGGGGGGGAAGGCAGGATGGCTCAGTGGTTAAAGGTCCCTGCCACCAAGCCTGATTACCTGAGCTCAATACCCTTACACTGACACAACGGAAGGAGAACCAATTCCCCAAAATTGGCCACCGATCTTCACACGTGTGCTGTGGCATGCATGTCCACATATAATACACATACAAACACACATATAACACACACACACAAAATAAGTAAAAAGTGCAAAAAAAAAAATCAATAGTCTTTCACACCACCCTCCCCCCAATCTGATTACCCTGAAGGGCGCTGAGAGGATTCGTTGGTTGACCAAACAGCCTGGCCCATTTCAGATCCTGCACGGCTTAGTTGTCACCATCAGCTCTGTCCATTCCCTGGTAATGGGAACATGTAACTGGGGAGATGCCAGTGAGGGGTAGATAATCCAGCAGATAGCTCAGCAAGAAGTTCGGAGAACTAGCAAAGACGATCTTCTCTTCACACCGTAGTGTTTCAGGTGATGTGCTTTGTAGTCAGCAGATTCTTCTGTCCCTCAGTGAGGTTTACTTTGCACGTCCCTGAGGGACCTTTACTTTCCTCTTTGTGTGAGGATGGTTTGTGGCTATCTTACACGCCGAAGGATGGGCCTGCTCAACATGGCTTAACATCACTCGTGCCTTCTGCACAACCCTTAGTACAGGAATGAATGAATGAATGAATGAATGAGTAGTTGAGAGATGATAACGTTCTTTTTTTTCCCCCCTACTTTTCTTTGCTCATAAACCATTTCTTTTCCTGATCCAGAATTGCATGCCGGAAAATCAAATTAAGCACGACAATATTTATGGACTCTAGAGCCCATAAGCAATGTTTTCTCTCATTCTGTCTCTGGTTCCTCACACCCTTTTTTATATAGTGTCTCTCCATGTCCTCAGGCTGGTTGCTAACTCTTGTGTTGTTAAAATGGTCCTCTTGCCCCAGCTTCCTGCGTGCCTGAAAGGATGTGCATCTGGTTGCTGTGACAAAGTTCATGAGGCACCCTTTCCAAAAAGTGTGCCACACTGAGTGCCTCCCCTGTTGATCTTTATTCTGATCTGCAACTTTTTTCTTTTAGATGTATTTATCCATTTTACACAAGTGCTCTACCTGCATGTACGCCTGCATTCCAGGAAGAGATATTAGATTCCAGTATAGGTGGTTGTGAGCCACAATGTTGTTGCTGGGAATTGAACTCAGGACCCCTGGAAGAGCAGTGCTCTTAACTGCTGAGCCATCTCTCTAACCCACAATTTCTCTTTCTTTCTTTCTTTCTTTCTTTCTTTCTTTCTTTCTTTCTTTCT
>NW_026596039.1:15427702-15454130 GCF_907164565.1 Psammomys obesus
TCTTTCTTTCTTTCTTTCTTTCTTTCTTTCTTTCTTTCTTTCTTTCTTTCTTTCTCTTTCTGATTTTTCGAGACAGGGTTTCTCTGTGTGGTCTTGGATGTCCTGCAACTCTCTTGGTAGACCAGGCTGGCCTTGAACTCACAGAAATCTGCCTACCCTTAGTGCTGGGACTATAGGCTTGCAGAACTCTTTCTTTTTTGTTGTTGCTGTTTTTCGTGGTCTCAAGTAGGCCATGCTGACTTTCAAAGTTGCTATGTTATCTGAAGCTGACCTTGAACTCCTAACCTTCTTGGCCAGGGAACCATGGGGAATGGAAAGAAGATAGGATACAGAGAGGGTTTATAGCTACATAGAGCCCCCCCCCCCCCCTTTTACCAAAAGAAACAAGAATACCTCTTTTGACGAATTGGTTCCAAATACAGGGAAAAGTTAAGGGCCTAGGCAGATTGACTTTTTTTTTTTTGAGACAGGGTTTCTCTGTGTAGCCCTGGCTGTCCTGGAACTTACTCTGTAGACCAGGCTGGCCTCAAACTCAGGCCTTTGCTCCCCCCACCCCCAAGTGCTGGGATTACAGGTGTGCGCCATGCCCAGCTCAGATTGTCTTCTTTATATGAACTGTGCACTCTAGGTGACCCCAGCTCTTGACGAACCTGCCTCCCTTAGGGTACAGACATTTTTCTTTGAGGTTGTGAATACTAGATCGCTAGGCTGATTATGGTGGTGCCCGACTGTAATCTCAGCACTCAGGTGGGATGGAAAGTTCAAAGGCATTCTGGGCATTCTGGGCCAGGCATAGTGCTGCCTTGTCTTAAAAACAGAAGAAGGGGGAGAATTAGATCATTTGACTGCTCATTCCGCAAGTTCAGTGAGCACTTACTGTCTGACGCATTCGGGGTTTAAGGCCCGGAAACAGGCTGTGCTCTTAAGCAGGACTTCCATTGCTCTCAAGTCCAGTGATGTACTGTAACAAAGCCATGGATTCCTAGAAGTGCCTGAGGACACACACTTATCATTTGTATACTATCAGATAGTTTACATTCTGGCACAGAGACCTTAACTTATTCATATGTTTCAAAATGAATATTCCCTATGATTATCAACTTTCCATCTCTAGCAGAAAACTTTATTATTTCAGCAGCTTATCTTTTCCCTTAACCAATAGATGATAAACTGTTGTGTGCATAGCTTTCTGTTATTTGTTTCATGAGACAGAGTTTCTCTGTGTAGCCTTGGCTGTCCTGGACTCGCTCTGCAGACCAGGCTGGCCTCGAACTCACAGAGATCCGCCTGCTTCTGCCTCCCCAAGTGCTGGGGTTATAGACGTTCACGCCACCTTGCCTGGCTGTGGGCATAGCTTTTTACTGTATTTTTGTAACACAATGCTGGTCAGGTTTTGTTTCGTTTTTGTTCAATACACTTAGATACCTGTAGTGGCTCTAAACTGAATTTTCTGAGTGGGGCAGTAGGTATGATTTAGTTCCTGTATTCAAGAGGGCTCATAATCAAATTATAGTAAGAAATTATGATAAGTACAAAGTTCGGTGATGGTGTTGGGCTACAGTAGTGAGCAGAGCTGCCTTCCAAAGTTCACGGTCGGCACAAGGGAGGACAGAGGTCAGGCCTGCCAGGGTGAGGGACACAGCTGAGAAACTTGAAGTTTTGTTCCTACAGGTGGGAAAGAAGTAGCCAGGTTTGGAGGGGTTGGAGAGTGCTTTGCTGAAAGGCCGGCAAGGAGGTTAGCGTGAAGAGCGCACGGGCAGGAGGCGGGGGGGGGGGGGGGCAGCGGTCCGTGGCCAGTGGTCCTCAGCCTACACGAGTGCACTCCTTGATACTGCCAGAGCACTTCTAAGCACCACCCACGAGTCCATAGGAGCTTCAGTACGCGGCGGGTACTGGATGCATGTACGCTTTGTCTGGATGCATGCCCGTGCAGCACACGCCTGCGTGGTGCCTCAGGAGGTCGGGTGAGGTCATTGGATCCTCCTTGGACCAGAGTTACCGATAGCTGTGAGCCACCATGTAGGTGCTAAGGACTGAACCCATGTCTTCTGGAAGAGCAGCCGATGCTTTTAATTGTTGATTCATCTTTCTACCCCCCCCCCCCAGGGTGGTCTTATATGGCGTTATTTAAGAACATTATATGAAATGAGAACATTTATATGCCTTGTGATGCAGGGGCCTGGTAATCCATTTATCCTGCCTGTCTCTGTAAATTCCCCCAGCCCCATTTCTATTGTGCAATTAATTACTCTCTGTTTCTACTAGACTAGGAGTTGGGAGTAATGCCAAGTTTTGTCCACTGTTATATACTTTATTGCTAGCACATTTTGAGTTGAATAATTCCTCATGGGGGGCATCTGTGCATCCTGGCCTCTGCCCAAGAGATGCCAGCACAACACCCTTACCCGTCAACACATACCCAATATGACAATCAAAAATATCCAGATACTTTGTCATACGTCTGCTTATAACTGCCTCAGATGTTTGGGCTCCACCCTCAGAGCACACCTCTGTGCTGAATGTTCTCATGTTTTCTTCTTGAGTGCTGAAGAAGAAAGAACCAAATGGCCGGTGACATTAGACAGGGGAGGCGAAGAACCCTAGAGCCGTGGGCCATCGTGCACAGTTAGGCACTTTGCTGGGTGTTGCTCCTCTCTGTGCCGTCTCATCACTTTCTCAGCTCTGGAGGGCTTTATCCAAGGACGTGCAGTGACTGCCTTGTGTGGTAAAGGGGTTGAGCAGAGAGTAGAGTTTAAAAGCTCTCTTCCAACAAGGTTCTGTCCCCAGCATAGTTCTAGACAACCTCTGGCTTCATCCTGTTTCTCTTTGCTGCTTTTTCCATGTTAACTTGAAAGCATAGATGGCTGTGAGAGCTAATTCTTCATCTTGACAACACTTCTAGAATATTCCTACAGACCATCTTCCCTTCAGTCCCAATAGCCGCTATGTTAGTTCATCATCTCTCATCTTGCAGCTTCCATTCATGGTCTCATTCTCCCTGTCCATCAGTCACCTCACGACACAGAAATCAGAGAGGTGTTGGTGGAAACAAAAGGGTAGCATTATCAAATGAGAATTCCCTGTTTACATTTCACTGTCCGCATGACACACCTACACAGTTTGGTTTCTCACTTGACAGAGCAGATGAGTAACTTGCCTGGATCACGCAGCTGGTGAGTGGCAGAGAGAGATAGTCACAGTTGATTCTAAAGCGAAACCTGCTGTACTGGTTCTGAAGCCTCACCATAGCATGTTTGGAGGCCAAGGTTTTAGGATTCTGCCCTTCATCTGCTATGATGATGTACAAACTAAAGAGGTATCTTAGGAGTCCCTGGAGGTCCCCTCACTTGGTCCCTGGGGAACAAGTGAAGGATGGGTCCTGGTGAGTTTCTTAACTGGTGTCTGGCATCCACAGATACCTTGATTGCTATTGCCATTTGTGTAATCGGGATCTTATGCAAGATGTCTGAATTATTAGCAGCAGTACTCCGGGATGGGTGGCTTGGAAACAGTAGAAATTCACTTCTTGTAGCCCTGAAAAGTGGGATGTCTGAGGAGGAGGCTCTCGCAGATTTGGCCTATGTACTACCTCATAGATGGCCATCTTCTCACGATGCTTCTCATGGCAGAAGGGCCGAGAGAGCAGCCTGGGGCTTCTCTTTGTGCATCAATCCCAGGCATGGAGATGAATTCCTAGTTACCGATTGTGATAAACACTGTGATCAAAAGCAACTTGGGGAGGGGAGGGTTTAGTTCATCTTCTAAGTCGTAGCCTGTTATAGAGGGAAGCCAGGGAATGCACCGAAGGTAGAAACTGAAGCAGAGGCCACAGAGGATCACTGCCTACTGAACGAGCTTTCCATGGCTCGTTCAGCCAGCATCCTTACACAACTCAATGCCCAGGGGTGGCACCGTGCCCAGTGGTTTACGTTAAGTTGACAAAAACTAACCAGCACACACACTCATGACCTAAACACCTCTCCAAAGCTATGCTTCCAAGTGCTGCCGTGTGAGGATGGGAATTTAACACAAGAATTAGGGGAGGGCAACAACATTTAGTCTATATCTGGGTTTGAGGAGAGCTTCAGGTAAGACAAGGCTGAGAACCACTGGCTAGCCTCCCGATAGATCTCACAGGACTGCAGGTCCAGCTACTCATGTCCTCCCTTCTCCATTTCTCTCTTTTTTTCTTTACTACACAATAGTTAATTTCAGTGTTTTAAAAATTATGCTAAAACGTACATAGTTTGAGTTTCCCCTTTGTAGTTACTTTTTTGTGTGCTGTTCACTGGCATTATTATTATACAGTTCAGCCTTCACCAGTGTCTACTTACAGAGTTATGAATGTGTTCATAATTCCAAACATACACTATCCCCTGCCTACTTGTCCCTGGCAGTCCCCATCTATCCATCCATCCATCCATCCATCCATCCATCCATCCATCCATCCATCCGTGTATGTATGCCAAAGGTATATAGGGGTCAGAGGACAGCTCATAGGACTCATTCTCTTCTACTGTGTGGATTCTGAGTGTTAAACTCAGGTTGTAAGGCTTGGGAATAAGTACCTGCTGAGCCATATGGTCAACCCCAGTCTATTTTGTCTGTGGATCTGGCTTCTCTGGATGCCTCCTGGAAATGGGCTGGCCTGTGAAGTACCATGGCAGCCGTCACCTGCCCCCCGACTCCTGGGTCATCAACCGGAATGATGGTTAGGTTGGAGGCAGAGGCACGCCTGTGCTTCCTTTGTCCTTTGGGCACCCCTCAATGCTTTTGCTATCTATTCCTCCCTGTGGAGGAGGCATAGGGAGTTTTTGTAGACAGTTACTAATGGGGGAATCGTGATTCCTCCCAGCCTGTCCTCACACCGATCTTGGTTGGATGCCTCCCCTCTCCCCTCCCCCGCTTCTGTAGGTCATGTGTTCCCACCCCTCACTGAGCTCACTCCTGGAAGCTCGAGCGAGCTTAGTTACCATTAGCCCTGGAGAGTGCCTCAAGAGCACTTCATCCTGGAAGCCCCTGTATCCTTTGCCCTTGGCACAAATCCAAAATGGTAGCAGTTCTCGTCTTTCGGAGATTGGGCAGACCCATGGGAACAGTAAAAACCCATTTTTAAAAAACAGAATATATCTTTCCTTGTTATCTTTGGCAGTTTCATTTGTATAAATAATGCATCTTGATTACATGCGCCACCAACTCCACCCCCACCCCCACCCCAAACTTTCTGCTCCTCCTCCTCCCCTTGTGTCCTCTCCGTGTCCAGATAGTCTGCCTGTTGGCTTGATCTCATGTATGTATGGAGATGTATGGAGGCTATGTCATCTCAAGGCAGCATTTCACACACTCTTCCTCACCTTCCAGTCCCTACAGTCGCCCACCCCTTTCCCAAGATGCTCCCTGAGCCTGAAGGATGGGGTGGGGTTGATGTGGATGTCCCATTTGGGGCTGAGCACTCAATCGACACTTATTCTCGGCACTTTGACTAGTTACGAGCCTCTGAATTAAGCGCCGACCACTGCAGAGAGAGGCTTCTCTGGCCAGGGTTGAGAGCAGCACTAGCCAATTGGTGTAAGCATGAAGATTGAGAAGGCAGTTTGACAATTGTGTTGTTTAGCAAAATGATGGAAGTAAGTTCCTCCTGGGACCTATGACCTCCCCAGCTATGGGCTTTTGACTAGGCTTACAGCACTAGACATGAATTCTTTCCTGTGTAGCTGACCTCAAATTCAGTGTAAAAGCAGTTGCTTACCCCCATTCCATTTGTGGCACTGTTCCATCACTGGGCACACCTTGCCTTGTGGATTGGTATTGTAGCACTGAGGGTTGACTGAATGAGTACCACTGGTGTCTTTTCTCCCCACCCCCACCTATGTGGTCTACTGAGTACCCATCCCCTGGCACTATGAAAACTAGTCATCAAAAAAAAAAAAAAAAAAAAAAAAAAAATTCAGGTCAGTTCCAGCTTGATTTCTCTATGTTTTGCAAGCGAAGTGTATTGTATCTTCAGCAATAGGGTCTTACCACCTCGTTCTAGTGTGTAACCAGAGCAATGGCGTAGCCCATGTTTGGGGCGTGTGTGTGGAGCTTCCCTGACCAGTAACTCATAGGGAGGTATCCCGTACCCAGGATCGGGATTTTCATTTAATATCCCATCTTCTGGAGGGGGAAGTCATTGTCCACCCGTGTGTGGTTCTCCCCCTTGCATTAGACGTGCTAAACAAGATGTGAGAGCCAGCACTCCTAAAGGCCCCAGCACTTCCTAAAGTGGGATGGTGGCACCCAGCTCTTTTATTTTGAAGAGAAGGACCAGGAGTTCAAGGTCAGTCCAGCCTCTGACAGCTCCTTCATGAGAGCTTGTCTCAAACAGCCACAGCTGGAAGTAAGATATTTTCAACAAACAAAAACACAAACACCCTTTACCCCCACCCCTCACAACAAAAGCTAGAAACGTTCCCTTCTGTTACTTACTGAGGGTTTTTAGAGATCTTAATTCCAACAGGTGGATTTTCCAGGAAGCTTCAAGCTCATTCTTCTAAACACTGACTTTACTTTAAAAATCTAATTGGAGCCTGGCGGTGGTGGTGTGAACCTATAATCCCAGCACCAGGGAGGCAAAGGCAGGGGGAGCTCTGAGTTGGAGGCTAGCCTGGTCTACATAGTGAGTTCCAGGACAGCCACGGCTACACAGAGAAACCCTGCCTAAAAAAAAAAAAAAATCTATTTGAATGACACTTTTTATGTAATGGGTTTCTCACTTCTATAGTTCATCTATGCACAGTTTTTGGCAGCTTGTCTCCAATATTGAATTGGCTGGTACTGGAGAACTGCCTAGGGTAAGCAATCCATGTAATTACTTAGCAGGGCCACTCACTGATAGTCTCAGAGATTTTGGCAAGAAAAGAGTTTATTTAACATTCTTAGCTGGACATCATGGTAAACCTTTGTGGTTCTACCACTGAGAGACTGAGGCAGGAGGATTGCTGTGAGTTCAAGGCCAGCTTGGGCTACGTAGTGAGGTCCAGGACAGCCAGGACTACATAGTAAAACCCTATCTCATGCAAAACAAAAAAAAGAAAAGAAAAGAAATAAAAATCCTTTTTCAAAAAAGTTCATTTACCTATTTAGTGTCCATATATGTGTCTGTGCATGTGTGTGTGTCTGTGTGTGTACAGATGTATGTGCCTTTATGCATGAAGAGGTCAGAGGAGGGTGTCATCCTCTATTGCTCTCTAGCCACACCTTTGAGGCGGAATCTCTCCTTGAGCCCAGGGCTCAGGTTTTCCTGGATAGGTCGGAACCCTGCAAGGCCTAATAATCCCCTATTGCTGGGGTTTCAGGATTGCTCAGGATCCCTAGCTTGTTTTGTGAGGGCTGGGATCTGAACTCTGGGCCTTATGGTCATACAGCAAGTTCTCATAATTGCTGAGCCAGCCTCTAGCCCCAGTTCTTTACTGCACATTTAAGACCCAAGAACACACTCATTTCCATACACAAAGTGCATTCAGCCTGGTGCCAACCCCTGCCCCTGTGAGTTTTACTTATTCTGCTGAGTAACAAGAATGTGCTCTGGGCCATCTAAGTAAATTATTTGTCTTATTTCCCCTAACTTTCACTCCCACATTGTCACATGTGACTCCCTGTCTTATCAAGCATATCTGGGAACTTGTGTTCTTTTAAAATATGGTTTCTAAGTGTTAGCCCCCCCCCCCCAGTAATCAAGCAATTTTTTTCTTTTTCTTTTTTTTTTTTTAAGACTTATTTATTCATTATTCATAGTGTTCTGTCTGCATGTGTGCTTGCATACCACAAGAGGGCACCAGATCTCATTAGAGATAGTTGTGAGACACCATGTGGTTGCTGGGAATTGAACTCAGGACCTTTAGGAAGAACAGCCAGTGCTCTTAATCTCTGAGCCATCTCTCCAGCCCTGAAACAATTTTCAAGTAGGAATAGGTTATACCTGGGAAATTTTGATTTTCTTGTTTGTTTTTTGAGGCAAAGTTTTACTGTGTAGTCTTAGCTCTATTGAAACTCGCTCTGTAGACCAAGCTGTCCTTGAACTCACAGAGATCACCTGCCTCTGCCATGTTTGGGTTAAAGGTGCGAGCCACCACTGCCCAGATGGTTTTGCTGTTTAATAAGTTATAGCAGATCGTATCTTGTAGTCTGGGCTGTCCTTGAACTCACTAGTAGACAAGGATGAAAATCCTCCTGCCTCTACCTTCTGAGTGCCTGCACTGCAGGCAAGCACCACCATGCGTTTATAAAATTTCTGGTGTTCAGGTCTGGGGATGTTTATTTTTAATGGTTATAGGTATCTATGGTAATTAAAACAATTGACAAATTAGACATGCCAGTGATGTGAGCCAGCTTCCGTGAAAGACTACACTGATGTCTAAACTGCCTTTTAATTATTTCTTTATAACCAGAATTTTTGTTTTGTTTTGTATTTCAAGACAGTCTCTGGGAACTCACTGTGTAGACCAGGCTGGCCTTGAACTCAGAGATCCTCCTGCCTCTGCTGGAATTAAAGGTTCCGGGCTCTAAAACCGGAATATTTAAGAGAGAATTTGATTCTGTTTCTTCAGTCCATGTCCCTGTTGAGACCTGAGGCTGTGTTCAAGTGAAAGGTAAAAGCAGGAAGAGCCAAGCTTTGTTGAGAATGGCCGTGTGCTGCAGAGTGGCCACAGTGCTCCAGGGCTTCAGGGTGTGTTAACTCATGTAATCCTTCTAACTCTGTTGCTCTCACCCATGTGGGATGGCCTGCTTCTCATGTTGAACCACTTCTCTTACTTAATCTCCCGAATCCTTAAAGAATTTTCTTGCTTCATTTAGTTTTAGCTTTTGGTTACAGGCTCTCTTGTACCCATTTCAACTCCAAACTCCTGTTCCTGTCTCCTGGGTTGTGCCCCAGCTCAAGTACTGGGGACTAATCCTAGTATGCAAGCAGTTTATTCCTGGTCTACAGTTTGCTTTTGCTAATTTTCTGCATTAACTTCCCCGCTTGAACATGGGGAAACAGGCAGAGGGGGCATTAGTAATTCCCCCTAATAGGAATAGTTGATCCGTAGTCCAGAACCGACCATGCTTTCCACCTCTCAGGCAGTTTGGCCCAATCTTCTGCCTTCCATGTTTTTGTTTGTTTGTTTTTTTATGAGTTTTCTAGCTGCATGTACACCTGCATGCCAGAAGAGGGCATCAGATCACATTATAGATGGTTGTACGCTACTATGTGGTTGCTGGGAATTGAACTCAGGACCTCTGGAAGGGCAAGACAGTCCTCTTAACTGCTGAGCCATCTCTCCAGTTCTCGTGTTTTTGTATTTTGTAAGATGGACAGTAAAAGCAAGCAAGCAAGCAATCTGCCTACCCCAGATAGACAGACAGACTTCTGGCAACCTCCCTCTTGAGCCATTTGTAGCTCCAGACATGCCTGATAGCACAGAAACCTCAAGATAAAAATCTTTTCCCTCTTGAAACATCATTTAGCTTATTTTTTAAGACTCCAGTTGTACAAAACAGATTGATTTTTTAAATTAACTTTTTATTGATTTTTTTGTGAATTCCACATCATGTACCCCAATCCCACTCTTCTCCCTGTTCTTTCAGGCCTGCCCTCTGTCCTTGCAACTCACTGTGGAAGGTGTAGTGTGTCCCAGAGCACACCCTTTCATCCGCTTCTTTACTTGTAAATGTTCATGGCAGTGAGTCATTGGTCTGATTCGAGGCCTCTGGCTTGCGGCTTTGGATCTATAGGACTGGCCCCTTCATGCACTTCAGCCATTCCTAGATGGTATAGATGTTGGGGTAGGCCAACTCAAAGCCCTGGACCTAGGTGGTAGCTGAGCTGGTCAGCCCACCAGCTCTGCCATATTCATGCCAACAGGGTGAGCTCTCCATCGTTTCCCCAGCTAGCTCAGCTAATGCCACAGTTGGCAAGGGGCAGAGCCAGCTCTCCTGCTCTCGTGTCCTTGGGACTGGCTCACCAATTCTACTGTGCTGCCCAGGATATGTGCAGGGCCCACTCTCCAGAGTGCTGTGGCAGTTGAGGAGCTGGGCCAGGTCTCCTGCCCTCATGACTTCAGGACCAGCTCTCCTGCCTGTCATACAGTGACAGACAAGAATTGGGGCCAGTTCTCTTGTGCTTACGCCCTCAGGCCTGCTCACCTGCAACCCAAGCAACCAGGGCCAGCCCTGCAGTGTGGATCCCTTCCTCTCTCCCAGTGCAGCTGGTGAGGGGTGGGGCCAGCTTTCCCAAGATGACCAGGTGAGGGGTGGCACAGGCTAGGACTTCATCATGGCCTCAGGTAGCATCATTGGCTATTCACATCAGGCTGTTCATCACTACCCTCAAGTCTCCAGTTCCACCCCTCTTCATTGTGCAGACATCCTTCTGCTTCTCTTTCTCTTCCATCTCTCCACCACTTGCTCATTTTAGTGGTGCCCAGAGCCTCTGGGTGTCTGGGGTCATCTCAGGAGTGTTATGGCCTGCCTACCCATGCTGTGTGGTACCAGGCAAGGGATCATCTCTGGTGTGGCCTGCCCTCCGGAGCCTGCACAGCACCAGGCTAGAGGTTATCATGGGCTTGCTCTGCCTACCCAGGCCATGTGGCAATGAGCTGGGGGTCAAAGCAGCTTAGCCTTAATTCCTGGCCCATGATACATACACTCTCAGTGTTGGCACACAAATGGCTTTGTTAATTTTTTAATGTAATATATCCCCGCAAATCCACTACTAGCCCATAGGATTATGTGCACCGGGTAGACATTCCCCTCCATCTTTTTATCTGTTTGACTACAGACAGTCATCACCCGAATCTTCCTCTCATCATTGTTTGCTTTCGTACACATACCATATATATGTATTTGAAATATAGTTTTGTATCTGTATGGCTTCCTCTCCCCTCTGCCCCATCCACAATCTCTCTTTGAGAAAAGGGTCTCACTATGTTACCTTGGCTGGTCTGTAGAGCTCACTATTTAGACCAAGCTGACGTCTAATTTATAGAGATCTTTCCGCCTTTGCCTCGTGAGTGCTTGGATTAAAGGTATGCTCCACCATGCCCAGCTTTTCTTTCTTTCAGACTGGGTCTCCGCTATTTTAGATGGCCTTGTGTTCCATATATAACCAAATATGACCTTGATCTCCTTTCTCATTCTCCTCCTGTCTGCACCTTTCTAGTGTTGTGGATTTACAGCTATATACCACAATAGGAAATATCTATACATAAGGCTAAAAATATTCTTAAAGGATTATTTTATTTTATGTGTATGGGTGTTTTTCCCGTAAAAATATCTGCACACCAAGGAGACCAGAAGAGGGCATCAGATCGCCTGGCACTAAGTTGCTGTGTGTTGTTAAAAAGCAGCCGGTGAGCTGGAGCGGTAGTGCAGACCTGTGATCCCAGCACTTGGGAAGGCGGAGGCAGGTGGGACTCTGTGAGTTCGAGGCCAGCCTGGTCTATAAAGGTAGTCCAAGACAGCCAAGGCTACGCAGAGAAACTCTGTTTCAAAAATCAAATCAAATCAAATCAAATCAAATCAAATCAAATCAAAACAAAACAAAACCAGCCAGTGAACAGTTAAACCATTTCTCCAGCCCCAATTTTTTTATTTTTATCTCTCTCTCTCTCTCTCTCTCTGTGTGTGTGTGTGTGTGTGTGTGTGTGTGTGTGCGAGCTCAGGAGCACTCTCAGAGGTTGGAAGAGGGGGTCAGATTCCCTGGAGCTGGAGTTACAGCCCCTGGAGCCGGGGCTGAATTCAGCTCCTTTGCAAGAGCAGCACTTTTAACTGCTGAGCAGCCTCTGCAGCCCTTGCTAAACTGTTTCGCCTCATAAAAAGCGCCCTGTGCTGTGTGGAGTAGGTTGAGACCTCCTATGTCCCAGTGTGAAAATTAATGCATGTCGTTCCGTGATGTCGCACAGTAGTCCCAGTCACCCTGAATACTCTTTCCTTTGAATACAGCACACTTTATTCTTTCATTGGCTCATGCTTGCATTCATGTTGTCAGTAGGTTTTTGGGGGGTATTTTCCAGGGTTTTGTTCTTGTGACTAGGACTTGTAGGAATATTCTGACACATGTTCCTACAGGAAGACAGAGCATACTGGCAGAGTCCCGGCTTAGTATGCCCAAGGTTCTGAGCTTGATCCCCGTGCTGCAGAGCAAACCAAATGTTTTCTATTGATCACGTGGCAAAAAGCTTCCTTTATGTATGCAAATATATATTCATCCAGGAAAGAAATTGCTGGTTTGTAAGCTGTGTGATTTGGACTTTGTAAAAACAGTTCTCAAACTGCTTTGCAAAACTGTACTGTTTTACACTACCCCAGCCACAGGTGAGACACCCTGTGGGACAGGTCCTTTCTAACACTCGATGTTGTCAGACTTGGCCTTTCAACATCCAAGTAAATATGTCTCTTACTTCACATAGTTTGATGAGTAAGGAGATTTGAATGTGTATGTGTATGTGCATCTGTCTGTCTCTCTGTCTGCTGTGCATTCGTCTAAGAGTGCATGGAGGTTGGAAGACCACCTTGGGTATCCTTCCTCTCATGGGCTTGGGATTCATTAAGTGGGCTAGACTGGCTGGGTCCAGAGCCCCAGGGATCTGCCTGTTTTCCACCTCTCCAGCACCACACGAGCCGCTGCATCTGGCTTTAGGTTATTTTTTGGTTTTGTTTTTTGTTGCATTTTAATGTGCATCTTGAGGATTGAACTCATGTCCTTGTGCTTGCAAGGTAAATGACTTTACTAAGCTGCCTGAGCCATTTCCCTAGACTGATTCTTTTTATTTAAGAATAAAATATAAAGGGTCTCCGGCTGTAGAGATGGCTCAGCAGCTAAGAGAACTGATGGCTCTTCCAGAGGACGAGGGTTCAAGTCCCAGCAGCCACATGGTAGTTCACAACTGTCTGTAACTCCAAGATCTGATGCCCTCACACAGACATACATGCAGGCAAAACACCAATGCACATAAAATAAATAAATTATTTTAAAAAAGTAAAACAAAAAGGGTCTCCCTTTTTAGCCCATGATAGTCTGGAATTTGATATGTAGGCCAGGCTAGCTTCAAACTCACAGCAGTTCTCCTGCCAAAGATTGGGATTATAGGAAGGAGACCGTGCCTGGTTGATGAAGTGGAGTCTGGGCATGTTCTCAATGAGTCATCTCTTTAGCTCTGACATAGTACATTCTGTGTTGTAGAGGTTTTCATAACTGAAAAGCTTGTGTGTGTGTGTGTATGTGCATGCTCATGCACCAGCTTTCTATTGATGCTCTTTTCCTTCTTGTCTGGTAGTAGGTCTCTTGAAAAGTTTGAGAGCACAGGGCGGGGGAGACGACAGTGGGCTGGCTGAAATCAGTGCCGCTGAACCTGAATTAAGGAAGGAATGTGACAGTTTTCTACTTTGAAGCTGATGGGTATTGAAAGGTTGGAGAGGACCTGGTGACTCACAGGAAATCTCCCCCAGTGCCTCCCAGTTCTCTCCCTAGGCCTTGTCCCCAGACGCTCTGAGAGCTGGTTCTCACTTCTGTTGTCCTCAGATGCCTGGCTGGCATTTGATGAGTGTTGTAGCCAGTGGGTTCTTATAGAAATCCAGCTCACCGCTGGCATGGGGAAAAGGATATATTGCCTTGAGAGTCAAGGACGGCTGCACTGCCAAACCACAGTGAGGCCATAGAGGCGAACCCAACCACACTAGGGCTCCAGCTCTGGGTCCCGCCTCCACTGCTGGCTTCTTGCTTCTAACTTCAGGCCAGACAATTGTCTTCATTGAAGACTGCATTCTACAGCATAAACCACACCAAACAATTGGAGGAAAAATGACTTTTGTTTTGCTAATGTACAAGCAGGTAAAATTAGATGTTGAAAAAAGGAGTCTTTCAAACCTTTTTATTTAGCCTGGCCTGGCCAGCAGCATAAGGAACTACACTGTTTACCGACTGTGGCCTCCTGGCTGCCTGTGGAGACCGGGGTTAGTTGCCCTCAGTTTTCCTGTCAGATGGTGGGCAGAGGCAGCCTTGTGGATTGTCTCTGAGCTGGAAACTCTTGCAGGTCAGGGATGGATCTCAGGTCTTGTCAGCAAATGCCTTTACCCACTGAGCCCTCTCGCCAACCCCATCTCTTTTCTAACTTCTTTCTTCTCCATTACTTCATCGTGTGAGCCTGACAGAATGGGAGGAAAAAAAAACCAAACACACACAGTCTTTCACATTGTCTTTGGAGTTTAGTTTAGTGTTCCTACTTTGATTTGACGTATGAACTTGGTTAGATGAGGTAAACTTTGTAAAGATGTCTACACTTACTGTTGTGTGAAAATCCAGCAAGTTAATGTATGTGGGAACTCAGTTTGGTGGCTGGTGCTTCTCCTGGTTTCCTTTACTGTACAGGGGCAGAGAAGATACTAACATGCCGGCTATATTTTTGACTATCTGAGGCTCACACAGAACTTACTGTGTAAGAAGAAATCACTAGATTTACAAGTTTAATTTTGTTTGTTTGTGTAAAACTATTTTAATGCATCTAGCTCGAATGCCTGGTTTTTATTTCCCCCCTGACTAACCGGGAGTGTTTTAATTCAAAGTGGCTCCTGATTGACTTTGCCTGCAGCTACTTAATAGACTCTTTATTTGATTTGATTATCTTTCTCCTAAGCAAATTTACTAAGAGGAATGTAAGTAGTTCTAACAGTATGACTTGTACTGTCTTAAAGTAGTTCACACACGGCTAGTTTTTTTCTGTTTACTAACCTGCTGCTATCCAAACAAACTGCTTGCCTCTGCCTCTCAAGCGCTGCATTAAAGGTGTGTGCCACCATGCCTTGCCTATAACCATGCTTTAAATTATGGCCTATAAAATGATCATGTCTCTTTTATTTCATCCTCAGTAAGTTCAATGGCCAAAGCAACACTACTTCATTATCTTTCAGTTCTGTGGCTCAAAAGGCCAACCAACAGAAGCCTTATTGGACCAAAATTAGTATTGGCAGGGATGTGTCCTTTCCCAAGCTCTAGCAGGGAATCAAGTCCTTTGTTTCCAGCTTCTAAAAGCTACCTGCATTTCGTGTCTCCTGGCCCCTTCTCATCTTCAAAGCCAGAGTCTCTGCTCCTTCTGCAGTTGCATGGCTTGTAAGAGTAGCTTTCGTTCGACTGATATGATTGTTGTCTCTGAGGCTTCCTGCCTCTGTCTGCTAGTCCTAGTCCTGGAAGCTTCTAGCCTTCATACAATCTAACCTAGGCCTGGAGTGTTTTCAGCCTCTGAGACTTACTGCTGAATAAGCTCATCCTTTCTTGTTCTTTCTGAGCTCTGGCTGGTTCAACTCAGCTGTTCTGGCTCAAACGCCTCTCCAAGCTAACTGGTTCAAACTGGCTTCTCTCAGTTTCTCACTGAATAACTCTGCTTGTCCTCAAACTAACTCTAGCAAACTGTTTTAGTCTTCTGGATCCTTCTCATTGACTGGCTTGTTCTGTCTTCACCTTTGTTTAGCTTGTTCTCTCTGTAAAACTCTCCCAGTAGAACTGCCTTCACCCTCTCTCTGCGCTGCACTCTCAATAGTTTCTTTTTCCTCTTGAGAATTGGGGGCATGTTGTAATCTGTCAAATCTTTCTCTCATTTGTCACTTTGTCTCCCCTCAATTAGACATCACCTTCAAACATGCCTACTTCCTTCTACGAACTTAACTTTACGCTCATTGTTTGGGATTAAAGGTGTGTACTAAGGGTGAGTCTGTGTTCCAGCCTTGTTGCTGGGTTAAAATCTCCCTACAATGTCTGACTGCAGTTGAGAACGGTTCTTCCTTATTGGGCCTTCCTGGATAATGATCCATGACAATGTCCCCAGATCAGGGTTCTTTGATCCACCTACCTGTCTCCCTGAGTGCTAGGATTACAGGCATGTGCTAGCACACACACCTGGTTTAGCTAAAGTTTCTTAACCTGTGTCTTCTTTAAACGTTTGAGGAAAGAATGTGGCTATTTGTGGAATGGCCTTTACTTCTCACCTACATGTAGTCATAGGACTTGAAACAAGTAGCCTTAAGGGCAGACACACACCTATAATCCCAACATCTGGGGAGCTGAAGTAAGGGACCAATAGTGTAAGGTCAACCTGGGTTACTAGTGAGTGGCAGGACAGCCCATGCAGTCTGGGTTTGGCAAAAATGTGGCAATAATTTTACATCAGGGCAGTCTTCCGCAGTTGTTTTCATTTATGTAGCTCTCCACACATCTTTGAATTTGCCAGCCAAGAACTGCTGCCGACAGGTCAGAGAGAGTTTGTGGGTGCCGATTCCCTTGGATGAGGAGTTGCTCCTCCGCACTGGAGCTGGAGAATGCTCTTCCCTCTGATGGGATGATGGTTCCCATGGCATTTCCCCACCCCCATCCCTTTTATGTGTGTGTATCTGTATGTCCATGTGTTTGTGCTGGTGCCAGCGTGTGTGCGTGTGCATGTGTGGTGTGGACACAGAGAACAAGCTTGAGTGTTGTTCCTCAGGAAGGCTATTCTGGTGCTAAGCAACTGTGGAGGTGCTGGGGGCCAAGCCCGTGTCTGTAAGAGCAGCAGGTGCTGTTTGTTCATTATCTGTCATCTATTATGTATGTATGTATGTATGTATGTATGTATGTATGTACGTACGTACGTACGTACGTACGTACGTACCTACCTACCTACCTACCTACCTACCTACCTACCTACCTACCTACCTACTTTGGCTCACTGATTCAGCTAGGCCAGCCCCAGGGATTTGTCTGCCTTTGCCTTCCTTGTGCTGGGGTTTTAAACATGTGTCATCATGTCTCTTGGGGTTTGGGCTCAGGTCCTCCTGCTCCAACTTAACCTGACATGGTCTGACCTACGTCCCCATCCCCCACAGCTCTCCCCCTTGGCTTAAATAACTTTTTATTCTTTGAGTCTATGAAATACCATTCCCAGAGTCTTCCATGAAATCCTGTTCTAGCTGCCCATTTCTTTGATCACACTCACCACACTTTCTGTAATTTCTTCTCTGGGCTTCACTGCTGTGTTGTGAGTTCTATAGAGGTCAGGGGCTCTATCTTTACTTGTCTTTGTTTTCAGAGTGACATATCTCACTGGGTTCTAAAACTATTGCTTTATGACATCATTAAAAAATGTAATACAAGTCAGTATTGGAAGCTAAGGAGGTGGCCGAGCAGCAAATCAGTGCTGTGCAAGCAGGACGACCAGAATTCAGATTCCTGGTAGCCCTGTAAATGTCAGATAAGCATGGCAGCTAGCCTGTGAAACCGCCATAAGAAAGAGAAAATGGGGGTTGTGTGGTACATCCAGGGTCATAGAGCTCTTCTTCACAAACCATTTCTTCTTCTCTTGCAGTCAGAGCAAAGCCTTGGGGTAGGAGCGTACTCAGTTGAAGCAGTAGCTGAAGTCTTCGTATCTTTCAAAGATTTTGACTCTTTGTGGCAGAAAATAATTTTAGGAAGGGTCAGTAAGAAGCAGAGCTGGAGTTGATGAAATTTTTTTTTTTTTTTTTTTTTACATAGAGGTAAAAGAAAAACAGGTGCTTGGGAAGAAAGTAAGACATACCAGAGAGATGGGTGTGGAGCTTCTGTACGGGGGTGCCAAGGAAGGGACCATGTCTCTGTTATTTCATCTTTATTAATTTTCCAGAGTTTTCTCCAAACCCACCTTCACCAACCCTTTGGTCACCTCATGGGACATTATTTGGCTAGAAAAGACAGGGTAATGTTTCTTGCTTTTTCTCCCTTACTAGTTTTTAAGTAACGAGTCTCTCCAGGGCCAAGGAGTGCCCCTTTAGAAGCTGGTGCTGCTGTTCAGCCCCAGGTTCAAGGTTTCTGTGTCTCGGCTCACTGCAGCATCTTTCCTAGATGTGTCTCAGCCCACTGAGGCGTCCTTACCGTACCGACATGTGTTTTGGCCTTCTGTGGCATTCTCACCATACGTAGAGTGTTTTGGTTCTGTCAGCTGCTTCGCAGACCTCTTGTGTTTTGCTGTGATAAGATGGACCAGACTTGTTTTTTTTAACCCAGCTCTGAAATTAGCCATTTCCCCAACATCTTTTGTTCTTCTCAATGGATTTTAGCATTTAGCTTCTTTGAAATAGAGGCTCTGGCAATTTTAGAAGCACTAGGTAGTTTACATCCCACTAAAAATGGAAAGGTGCCGGGCTAGAGCTATGCTCATCAACACCATAGCTGAGCTTTCATGGATGTAAAACAGTCACCTAAGTTGTTATTCAGTGTGTGCGTTAGTTAGTTCTCCTGTTGCTGTAACTAAACGCCTGGTGAAAGCACCTGACGGAAGTGCACTTGGCTCACAGTTCACTTGGCTCACGTGGTGTCTAGAGTTAGGAAATGGAGCCAGGCACACATAAAGGTGGCTTTATGCTCACCTTCTCACTTCTGTTCAGTCTGTGAGTTGGTGCTGTGAAGATTCAAGGTGGATCTTCCTTCCACTAAACCGTTCTGGAAAAACCCTCACGTACACACCCAAAGGTGTGTTTTCACTTGGAAGGCAAGATAGGTTTCTGATTCTCCCCCAAAGAAACTACCCTCCATAGCTGTCTCTCAGCTTTTAATCCTAAAATTTTATCTTCAGCTGACAACATGCAACCTGGCACCACAGATTTATTGAGACTTAAAGTAGAAGGGAGCTGTGGCTCACAGTCATGTGATGTGTTTTATCATTCGTCATCATATCACTCTTTAAAAAAAAATCAAATGAAAAGGGGAGAATAGCTGAGCAGCTGACTTTCTCATTGCATCTTCCACTTCTCCAGGAGATGCTTGAGTAAACCCACTCGTGTTTACGTTCTTCCCGGAATCTAGGTAAGCTGGTCTAAGCAGCATTTTTGGCTATACTCTTTTATTTATTTTTTTAGCCTCTGATGATTTTGAAATATACATCTAAGGAAAGGACATCTGGCACAACTTGAAGCTACACTAAAGAAGAGCTAGAGAGCCAGGTTGTGATCCCAGGACCCAGGGAGGCAGAGGCAGACGGATCTCTGTGAGTTCAAGGCCAGCCTAGTCTACAAGGCTACATAGAGAAACCCTGTGTGGAAAAACAAAACAAAACAAAACAAAACAAAACAAAACAAAACAAAACAAAAGAACATCTAGAGACAGGGATGATGGTGATATTTAAGGTGCTTTGGGGACAGGGATGGTGATGGTGAAGGTGCTTTGGGGACAATGATGATGATTGCCATTATGAGAAGTGTCAGAGACAGAGATGCTGGTCATTGTGTCTGCCTCTAGTATATTGTGCAAAATTTGTGTTTGACTTAGGTACAAAACCAGATGGTGGCCTTTCTTGAATTTTCCTTGAGGTTTATCAGGAAGTAGCCCATCTTCTCTTCCTTTGGGAACCTCCTCCAGGAAGTCCTGGCCCTTGGCAGTTGGTCTGGGTTCTCACAGAGACAGATGCGTAGAGATGTTCAGCATTGGCAAGCACTCCTTAGGCCCCTGCCATGTGCACACATTATGCGACGACCAAGGCTACAGTGCCCTGGTCTTGGAGCTTAGGTTTCCGAGCGTGTGCCAGGAGGAGTCTGTTGAGGGGCTACAGTTGAGGGGCTTCCTCAAAGAGCCTGGGCTGGAAAGTATGTATAATGGATAAATATGTATAAGTATGTATGTATATGTATAATAGGTTCCTTGGGCTTGGTCCATAATGATGACATCCAGAGTTGACTGAGAAATGTACTGAATGAGGCCGAGAAAATGTTAAAAAACTGGAGGACGGGGCGGAGTGTTGTGGGATTCTGTGTTTCTGGCAAAACATGTCTTGTACACTCTTGAACTCCTAGCAGCCATGATTGGCTACACAAGATCTGAACACAGTCAGGCCTATAAATAACACATCATGGAAGTGGAAAGGGACTGCTTAGCACTACCCTTCCGTGGGGAGCTGTAGAGAGTTAATGGTTACTAGGGAAAGCAGAAATGTTTTCATCAGAGGTGTAGCCACTGGCAAGTTGGCTCCATACTCCTGTAATTAACCCTAATGAAGTCATTTCACACACACACATGAAAGAGGGTTGTCTAATTAGGAGGAAGAAGGGGTTAAGAGGGCAATAGGAATAAATATGATCAAAATATATTGTGGGATCCCAGTGTTATATGTGATTAATATAGGTTAATAAAAAAGTTAAAAGAATTTACGGAGTGAATAAAAGAAAATATAATTTTATTCAAAAGTAATACACAACTGTATACTGGTGTTTTGGAGTGGAAGAGATATTAAGCTATGTACTTTAGCTTTTTCTGGAAGAAAGAATAAAGTGCCTTTTCTTTCATTCTTGCAAGTTTTCAAATTCATAGAAACGTGCAAACAGTACCGTGGCAGAGAGTAATGTACTCAGCCCATTTTCTGCCTTCACTCCTGTCCACAGCCATGCCCGGGCTCCTGGAAACCCTGCTCCTGCAGCAAGCAGGCAGAAACTGGGAAGTCCAGCTTGCAGGCTGAGGACATCCGGTTCTTTGAAGTTCACTTCAGTGGAGGTTCTGTTTGAAAAGACAGGATATACTCCGCAGTGGGATCTGTGCTGCTTCCGGAAGCCTCCTTTAGCGGGGAGGGTATGGTATAGTGTGGGGTCCGCTCAGAATCCATCCAGGCGTGGTACCCTTGGTGGAATGCATAGAATTCAAGTACTCATGTGGGGCCTGACACCGTTCTGAGGCCTTCCAGGATTCCCCTTTCTTTCTTAAACCTCTGCCTCTCTTCAGGCCCCTCCCCCTTCCATTATAGATGAGGTCATTGGGATTTAGAGCCAGGAGAGGTGCATTGCTGTAACTTTAAATCTTCAATTCAATTTGAATCTCTCTCTCTCTCTCTCTTTCTCTCTCTCTCTCAGAGGCAGTTGGCTTTTACGGTTGGAGGATAATTTGTTTAATTGTGCTTTTGTAGACTACAAAAATGAGCTGGCTGGAGGAATTCTGCCAACTTGTGGAGAGGACTCGGCGCCTCCATGGTTCTTAGTCTCCCTTATTTCACATTCATCATTGCTTTCAAGTTCATTATGGGATATGGGCCACACTCTGGGTAGGATTAGTTTCCCAGGGCTTGACTGGATTTTCTGTGCTTTCTACTGTGAATACCCAACTTGCTGGTTTTGCTCAAGGAAGGCGTGTGATGGGAGGAGAGAGGCCAGACTTGGGTAGGACTTTGAAGAAGAGGTCTTCTAATATAAGCTGTGTTACGGTACCTGGTGGAGAGGAGGAGGGTGGAGAGAGAGAGAGAAGCCAGGAGGAGTGAAAAGAAGATACAGATTTGGGGAGGCATTAACTGGCAGGATGACCTCACTTGCCAGTGGTACATAGGACCTAAGACCTAAGGGGATTTGAGGTTTCACCTGCTGTTGCCATTCACTGTTGCTTTTGTCTGGGTGGGACCTCCTGCCAGGCTCACATGGGGAAAAGTAGCTTCTCTTGCCTTGGCCTGTGGTAGTGAAATGCCTAGAAAATAGTCGTGTGTTGTGGGTGATTCACCAGAGAACGGTGCTTGGACATGGGTTTAAGCTAATAGAAGGTCTTTATTAGCCTGCCAACTACATTGGGTGTTTGAGATCCCAGTGTAGCCCACAGCCTTTCTCAGGGTGAGCTTTTGAGCACAAAAACTATGTCCTGGGTTGACATAGTTCATTTAACAAGAAGCAAAACAACAGAAGTTAAAAGGCAAGGTTAGTACATTTAGAGACTTTCCCAGAACTATGGGCTTTGATGGATTAGGCCTTTGATTTCAGTTTTGCAGGTAGTGTTGAACTTTACAGCCTGAATAGCACTTCCATCATGGAGTAAGTTGTGCTAAGGTCTGGAGCCCTGTTCCATATCTCCTGCGAGAACAGTTTCAATTCCATGTTCATCTTGGTGAAAACAGTCAGGTGTGGACTGGCTAGTTCCTGACATCATTCTTCCTTCTTGAAGGGTGTAGATTTCTTCAGTTCTACAGGGAAGACTTAACTTTTGGAGAGGAATCAAAAAAGCAGTGCAATGGAAGATGCTTCTATCGCTAGTGTCTCCTTTACAGTGACCGCTTGAAGCTCTATGACACAAACAGTAAGCTACCATGGGGCACTAGCTCTCAGAAGCCTCAGCCCTCAACAGACAACCCCGAGTGTGAGGAGAGTCTCTCTCAGCATATCTGTGAACTGTTTGCACCACTGCTAAAAAAGAAAGCAAAACCAGATATGTGGTTAGGAAACCTATGCACAGATGCTCTTCTTTATAAAAACAGGAACAACAAAAAATTGGAACTTAACCTAAATATCCTTCAACAAAAGAATAGAGTGTGATAAAGTCACACAGGAAAATACTATACAGTGGTGGAAAGGAAACAGCTGGAAGTAAAGGGTTAACATGGAGAATTTTGTCAAACAACGTTGAACAAGAGAGGAAGTTACAGTTTACTGCTGGAGATACACGAATGCTACTTGAACAGAATAAAAATAATAAATAGCAAGTTCTGGAAAGTACTTACCTGTTAGAAAGTTCCAATAATTGGGGAGAATAAAGAAGGGGTTGTTGTTGGTGGCGCTAATATTTTAAGGATCGAACCTATACTGAGCATGTGCGGATTGCCTGACTTAAGACCCTGAAAAGCACATTCCAGCAATTAGTCACACAGCACTGATATTGCTTTAGGCATTCTGGATCACGTGACTTAACACGTGGGAGGCCGTTACACTATTTTACAAAAGATCCCCAGCCTTTATTGAGTTTGACCTCTGTGGCAGGGCCTGGAACCAATACCCCGCAGAAACCTTTGCTATATGTGGACCGTGTCCAGTCAGACATTTTAGCAGTTGAGGCTCAGCTGCTGGAATGCTGGCCTGACATTCCTGAATCCCTGAGTTCTATCCCCGAGGCTGCACACAGCGCTGCTTGCCTGTAATTCCAGTGCTGGGGAGTAGAGGCAGGAGGATCAGAAACTCAAGGGCATCTATAGAATAGTGTGTTTGAGGCCAGCCTGGGCTACATAAGTCCTGTCTTGGGGGAAAAGAGAGGGGAAAAAAATCCAGAAAAATTGACTATTAACTAAGCTATGTAGAAAAACACTTCCAGATTTAACCAGAGCCAGATGCAGAGGTCAGACATTGGTGGCCCCGTCAGCCGTTTTTAAGTTGGGCTCTTACATGAGGGCAGAGGGGAACCACTTAAGGCTTTAGACAGGGAATTATTCCATTAGATCAGAATCTAGAAAGAGACTGTAGACTGGGCTTGGGGGGAGAGAGAGGGTGCCTCAGGAAAGTTAGGAAAGGGTTACTGAGCCGGGCTTGGTGGTGCACACCTCTGATCCCTGCAGAGGCAGGTGAACCTCAGAGTTCAAGGCCAGCCTGGTTTGCCAAGGCTACACAGAAATCCTGTCAACTAACCAACCAAACAAACCACAGAGAAACACAGAGCCCCTTGCTCCGTTGCTGGAACACTGCACAACTAGGCCACACCCACAAAACCCAACAGTCAATATTAAAAAAAAAAAAAATCTCAGGGGCCGATGAGAGGGCTCACTAGATAAAGGTGCTTGCTGCCAAACTGAGTGGCTTGAATTTAGCCTTCAGGATTCACGTGGTAGGAGAGACCAGATTCCTGCAAGTTATTCTGTGACCCCAGAGGTGCTGGAGTGAGCATGCGCGCGCGCACACACTAAATAAATGTAATAAAATATTTAAAATTCTTCCACACCTTCACAGTTTGTCCATGGCTGCATGTTTTTAAACGATTCAGCCTTTGATTTTAGTGTGATATCTGCTCGTTTATTTTTGAGGCACTACAGATTACCCAAGATTTGCCCGTTGAAGCGGCCCTCCCGTTAATCTTCGTGTGCAGCCGGGGGAAGACTGACAAGTTAGGCTGATTCTCCGCTTCATTTCATAGTGAATTGGAATCTTATGTCAATGATTTAAGTTTAAAAAGCATTGATTTAAGCCATGTGCGGGGACGCACGCCTTTATCCCAGCGCTCAAAAGGCAGAGGCAGGGGGATCTCAGAGATCCATGTTAGCATGGTCTATAGAGTGAGTTCCAGGACAGCCAGAGCTACATAGTGAAACCCTTTCTCAAATTCTGCTGCACACACACACACACACACACACACACACACACACACACACTGATTTTGAGGGCATTTCAAGTTAACATCGAAGTATACTCAGGTCTGGTTCTTTAGCTAGTCCCTTTAAAGACCTGTCTTCTGTGTCTCTTAAATTTCTTGTCAGTCAGAAGTTTTACCCTTGCTTTCTTCTACTTCCCTTCCAAACAAATGTCAGTTTTCCTAACTCTTTAAAAATTACACGTCTTGTCTTCCTCCACTGCTGCCTGCTTCCCAAACTCTGTCCCCGCCCCTTTCCTCCCCTTTTTATTTACTCGTTTATTTAGACAGGGCCTCACTGTGTAGCACTTGAAACTCATTTTGTAGCTTAGACTTTGACCCTGTGGGTGTTCCTCCTGCCTCATTCTCCTTCTACTTAAATATTTATTTCTGTATTGCATGTGTATGTACGGGGCAGGGGCATGATGGCCACGCCGTGAGAGTGGAGGTCAGAGGACAGCTTTTGGGGTTCTGGTCTCCTTTGACCAAGTGGGGCCTGGGAATTGAACTCAAGTCATCAGGTTCGGTAGCAAGACTCTTTACACACTGAGCAATTTTGCTGGCACTTCCTCTTTTTTTACTCCTTTAAAATTGTTTTACACTTTGCCAGGTGGTAGTCCCAGACCTTGGGAGGCAGAAGCAAGTAGATCTCTGAGTTCAAAGCCAGCTTGGTCTACAGGGTGAGTTTCAGGATAGCCAAGGCTACACAGAGAAACCCTGTCTTGGAAAAAAACAAAAGGACAACAACAAAAAGAAAGAAAGAAAAAAAATTAACATGTGTGCGCGTGTACAGGTAGGAACACATGCATGATACACTGCCACCTCACACCCAGGAGTACGTGGAGAGCTAAAGTAAGTGAAATAAATGTTTAATGGATGGCCAGTGGATGGAAAGGCCTTGTTGGAAATGGGAGTACGAAAAAAATAAAAGAGAATAAAAACAGAATCTTCCAAACTCTATTAATTCAACTCTTGTGCTCGTGAAGTAAGCAGCAAGATGAAACCAAGAGGCTTGGGATATGCCCGCCTGGCACGGCTGCAGCTCTGCGTTCAGTTTCTAGCACGCCATGAACTGTGTCTGGTAGTACCTGGCGTTCAAAGTGGTTACCCACTGCCGGGCGAGCACACCCGGCCTGGGCCAGAGGAGCGCGCCCCTAAAGAGCGTGAACCAAGGAGGGGCTTGGTGCTTGCTCTGCAAGGGCAAGGACGCGTTCACATTTCCAGAACCCCCGTGAGGCTGGCCGTGGACCCCGTATCCCGTGAGTCTGCCCCGGGATGGGGGTGGGGACGGGAATCTGCGGCTTGTAGGCCGGAAGCGTGCGGGTGGCGAGACGCTAAAGCAGCCCTGCCTCTCAGCGTTGCGACGGGACGGCGGACACCCAGAGTCGTGAGCAGACACACACAGACATGCAGACCCACCCCAGGACATGCCCTACACGTGGACGTGACGAAATCAATAACTATTTAGAACGATCGTTAGAACGAGGCAGAATGATTCGTTCTGTGTGTGTAGCAGAGAGCGTGTGCCTGTGTGGGTCACAGGGTCTTCCGGGTGAATCCAGTTCCTTGTTTTCTAGGGATATTTTGAAGACCATAGTTCTGGGCCAGATGCTGTCCTTGTGCATCTGTGGGACGGCCATCACCAGCCAGTATTTGGCAGAGAAGTACAGAGTGAACACGCCCATGCTTCAGAGTTTTATCAACTACTGCTTGCTCTTCCTGGTCTACACAGTGATGCTGGCCTTCCAGTCTGGTACGTCTGTGTGGGCGTCACACACCCGTGCTGCACGTTGTGTGGCCTTTTTAAAAAAACTTTTTTTTTTTTTTGCATGAGTGTGTGTGTGTGTGAGTGTGTGTGTGAGTGTGTGTGAGTGTGTGTGTGGGTGTGAGTGTGTATGTGTGTGTGTGAGTGTGTGTTTGTGTGGGTGTGAGTGTGTATGTGTGAGTGTGTGGGTGTGAGTGTGTGAGAATGTGTGTGTGAGTTTGTGTGTGTGAATGAGTGTGTGTGTGGGTGTGAGTGTGTGTGTGTGAGTTTGTGTGTGTGAATGAGTGTGTGTGTGAATGAGTGTGTGTGTGTGTGTGTGAGTGTGTATGTGTGAGTGTGTGTGTGAGTGTGTGTGTGTGAGTGTGTGTGTGTGGGGGTATGTATGTGTAACCTAACTTGGCTGGGAGGGTGCAGCACTTCCATTTCCATCGTTTAAAACAACTATTGTGTTTGTTACCTCCTAAGGGAATCAGTGTTGCTCCTATGTGGCAAAATCGATAACTTTCTTCCTTCCTTCCTTCCCTCCCTCCTTCCTTCCTTCCTTCCTTCCTTCCTTCCTTCCTTCCTTCCTTCCTTCC
>NW_026596039.1:15454140-15476265 GCF_907164565.1 Psammomys obesus
CCCTCCCTCCCTGCCTTCTCCCTCTCTCCCTCACTCCCTCCCTCCTGTTTGTTTCTTCCTTCCTACATTTATTTCTTTCATTTCTTTTTTGGGACAGACTCTCAACTCTGCAGCCCTGGCTGGTTTGGAGCTCCTTTGTGTAGACCAAGCTGGCTTTGAACTCATAGAGATTTGCCCTCCTCTGCCTACTGAGTGCTGGGATTAAAGGCTTGTTCCACTATGCCCCGCTATTTCTTCATTGATTATTTTACCACTAAGCCTCCCGGACACACGAGCCAGTTCTTTTACCTCTTGTGAATCCAGAGACGAGTAAGTCCTATTTAATTTAAAGCAGCAGAACCGTGGTGCGTGGCCACCACAGTAAAAAGCATCTGTCAGTGGCGCCACTAAGGCTTTTCCAAAGCTCATCACAGGATCGAACTTTAATTGAAACAAGTACAGAGAATGACCTTGGCGCTTTTTCTTCAAAGAAACTCATGCTAGGGAGTTCAATAACCAATTGCTTTGTCAAAACATTTTCTCTTCCAGATTTGCCTGTGGCTTGCCAGAAATGGCTTCAGTCATACTCGCAGAAGGATAGATTATTTATTATTATCGAAATAGACAGGGTCTTTTGTACCCGACGCTGGCCTTACATTCCCAATGCAGCCAGGGATGACCTTGAATTGTTGGTCCTCCTGTTCCTACCTCCATTGTGCTGGGATGGGACCCAGGACGCTGCATCAATCACACTACCAACTAAGCCACTGGATATTACATCTGTGCTCTGCTGCTTCCTCCAGCTCTCTTCCCGACGCCCCCTTGCACAGTTGCATAGTCTTCAGCCGCAGGCTGACCTGGTGGTGGTGGCTCAGATGTCCGGCCTCTGGGTAGCTAAAGTTAGGGCTGGCCAATAGGAAACATACGCCAGACCCTTGTTTTGACTTCCCGGTCTAGAGATTGACGTGTGCCGTCATGAATAACGTGCCCACCCATCTTTCCTTCAACCAGGCAGTAGTAACCTTCTGGAGATTCTGAGAAGAAAATGGTGGAAGTACACTCTCTTGGGGCTTGCTGACGTGGAGGCCAATTACCTGATTGTCCGAGCGTACCAGTACACGACTCTGACCAGTGTCCAGGTAAGGGAGTGACTGGGCATTCTGGGTTTGTGCTTCTCAGAGGAGACCGTGTCCTCGTACATGTTCATCTGATTTTGTTGGGAAGCTTGCATCTGAAGAAGCCCTAAACGCAGGTGGACGATAGGTGTTTTCCAGCCCAGCACGTGCTCTGCTGAGTCACGCTTTCTGAAATTACTGACAGTGTATACCTGCTAGTGACTTTCGAGGCTTCTCATACCACGGCAGATGTGGACAGTGCTGAGCAAAATAGGCGTAAATATTGATCTGTCACCTGCTGTCGTGATGCTGAGAGGAGCTCTGATGTGCATTTGACTCAAGCCCGGAAGTAAGTGTGGCTCTGTACTGCAAAGTGGAAGCTTGCAAGCCACCAGGAACAGGGACACACTGACTGAGCCTGCTCGACTCTTGTCACTATTTCCTTCTGGATTTACCTTCAGAGTTGTTATTAGTGTGTGTGTGAGTGCACCCTGGCGCGTGTGTGGAGGTCAGGTGACAAGTCTGTGGAATCAGTCCTTTCTGTCCACCTTTACACGAGTTCTGAGGATTGAACGTGGGCCTTCAAGCTTACCCAGCAAGCACCTTCACCCACTGAGCCATCTCCCCAGCCCACTGCTGGGTTTATTCTTTCTGGGTCGAAGGGAGAATAGTCATGGCAGTACTTCTCAACTTTGACTTGAGACAGACTGAGTCCAGTTGTCTTGGTGTTGGCAGACAGTGGGGCGTGTCACGGTCCTGACTTGCCTTGACTTAACAACCAGATGCTCTGTAAATGGAGGAGAGAGTGAGAAGGGGCACCACCGTCCGATTTAGACTTCAGAGTTTAATGATTCTGTAACTCTTTTGCTTCTCAAGAAAAGGTCTTGTGCCTTGCTAAATTGTTGGGTTCCAGGCTGGTTGTGCAGTATTAAAGCACTACAGTATAAAAAGAAAAAAAGAAAAGGTCTTGCTGTGTAGCCCTGGACAGCCTGGTACTCAGTATGTACTGAACTCACAACCCCACAGCTACCTACTTCCACTACCTACCCCCACGTGCTAGGATTACAGGTGGGAGGCACTCTGCCTGGTTTCTATATATATGTTTATATTTTTTGAGACAGGGTCTTGTGTATTCAATGTTGGCCTCTATTGTAGCTGAGGATGATCCTGAACTTCTGGTCTTCCTGCTTCTGCCTCCCAAGTGCTGTGACTGAAGCTATACACTGCCATATTTGTTTTGTGCAGTATCAGCTAGGGATTGAACCCACTGCTTTATGCTTGCTCAGCAAACACTCCACTCACCAAGCTGCACCCACCTTGACCCTCTTCTAATTTTTTTAAAATTAAATTTTGTTTTATGTATTTTGGTGTTTTAAAGTGTGTGTGTGTGTGTGTGTTTGTGTGTATGTGCGTGAACTTAAGGCATACAAAGAGAGAAGAAGGAGGAGAAGGAGGAGGAAGAAGAGGATAAGAAGAAGAAGAAGGAAGAAGAAGGGAGAAGGAAGAAGGAAGAAGAAGAAGAAGAAGAAGAAGAAGAAGAAGAAGAAGAAGGAAGAAGAAGGAAGAAGAAGGAAGAAGAAGGAAGAAGAAGAAAGAAGAAGAAAGAAGATTCTCCATTTCCAAGGAGACATTCAGAAAGGAAGTTCCTGTAGATTCATGGCCCAAGGTGACAGGTGTCAGACAAGAAGCCAGGGCATTTCAGAGTAGGTGGGTTGTTTTCAGGAAGGCTCAAGAGTAGGCTTTAGAAGACTAAAGAGTAAATGACATGTCAGGACCCATGGCTACACATGGCACGCTGGCCTCCAGTGATGGTATTGCCATGGTAACCAGCAATAAACTGTTTTAGCTGTGATCGGACCGGTTGCTGGAGGATTAAGGCTCTGTCTCGTCCATGACTTGACAGACACAGAGAAAAACCGGTGACAAACTTGGAACCTCACAGAGTGAGCAATGAAGTAAAAGTTTCAGGAATCTAATTACTGTATAGCACACATGTACATGTTAGCCCTGAATATGCTTTGATGCAGCGGGAACTAGCCTTCAGGGGTTGCAGAGGCGGCTCTGCGGTTAAGAGCGCTTGCGGCCCTTGCGACTAACAGAGGTTGTTTCCAGCATGCATATCAGGTGGCTCATAATTGCCTGCAACTTCAACTCCGGGAGACTCAACACGCTCTTCTGGCCTACACATCCACTCCTGCCCACTCCCCAAATGAAAGTCTTTTTACAATGTATTTTAACCTTTAAATTCACATACACACAACAATGTCAAATTAAGAACTGAGTAAGTAAATTCTCTATTCTTTCTTATCTTGCCTTTCATTTTGAATTTGCTGTAGTTTGAATACTTTTAGTCCCATTTGATCAGATGGGCAAGTATCTTACAGACCCAAAATGATGGAGGAACATATGCTAAAGATGAACAGGAATCTGCGCTGGGACGAAGCATGTGTCTCACATGGGAGAACTGAGCTTTTTATCAGGGAGGTGATGTCTGCTTGTTCCCTCATGGTAACCTGAACTTGGTAGCACTTTGTTCAGTTACAGTTAAACACTGAACTTTGTGATTTCTGATTTCATGTCTGTCTAGTCTAATGTGCGCTCCTCAGGATAAGGCTCCTATCTTGCTCAATTCTGTATTTCCAGTTCCTCTTATGATGTATGACCCATGGTTCCATGCTTGCCAGGCAAGTGCTTTGTCATTGAGCTGAATACCCAAACCCAGTTACAGAGTTTCGGACACTGGACATGCTTAATGCATTTCTGTTGACGGTGTGAATGGATGCGCTGGAAGGAGACTCTGCCTCCCGGATGTATAGATAAACACAGTGCAATGCCAGGCTTCCCGGGTAGGGTGAATAGGTTCAGCCCTTGAGTCTCTCTCTTTGTTTGTTTTGAGGCAGGTCTCATGTATCCCAGACTGCTCTAGAATTTGCTCTGTAGCCAAAGGTGACCTTTGAACTCCTTGAACTCCTAAGCCTCCTGCCTCTACCTCCAAAGTACTGGCTTTACAGACTGCCTTTTTTTTTTTTTTTTTTTTTTTTTAGACAGTTTCTCTGTGTAGCTTTGGCTGTCTTGGACTCCATTTGTAGACCAGGCTGGCCTCCAACTCACAGAGATCCACCTGCCTCTCCCTTGCTGAGTGCTGGGATTACAGGTGTGTGCCATTGTGCCTGGCTCCCAGCCTGACTTTTTTTTTTTTTTTTTTTTTTAATGGACTTTATTCACTTTATTTTTCTTGTGTGGTAGCTTCAGCTGGAGCCTGGGTCCTCTGAACAGAGACTCTGGTGTGTGAAAATCCTGCCTGACTTTTAGCCGTATGATTTGGGGCAAATAATCTCTCTTTAGCTTTTGGGGTTTTGTGTGCCCATCTAAAATGGACTTGCAGTCCCAATCTCGAACTTGTGTGCAAGGCTGGCAATAATTAACATTCCATGAGTGCTTCCTCCTGTCACTACTCAGTCAGACTTTTTTGTTTCAAGCTGCTGACATGTTTGACGCTGCTTGCTTTTCTTTCCCTACAGCTCTTGGATTGCTTTGGGATTCCTGTGTTGATGGCTCTCTCCTGGTTTATCCTCCGGGCAAGATACAAAGTGATCCACTTCATTGCTGTGTTTGTCTGTCTGCTGGGTGTAGGGACCATGGTTGGTGCAGACATATTAGCAGGGAGAGAAGATAATTCAGGTGAGACTGTGTCACTTGCTCAGCTGCAGAAGTGTGTTTGCTCACATTTCCAGGTGAGTTTGGCAAGATGACACTGAAGGAGAGTGGGTGATAGGAGGGCTCTGCTGAAGCTGAGTGAGCTTGTGCCCACCTGCTAGGCTGGCCCCTCTTCAGTGAGGTGTGCTGCTGTGCTTCCGCAGCACTCTGCACTTCCTGGAGCACTTTGCTCATTTGCTGCTAAATATTTGGTTTGGTGATTATTATTTTTTTCTCTTTAACTGCATTTTCCCACTTAGGCACGTTCAAACTTTTATTTTAAATATATTAGTAGAAGTCATCTTTTGCTTAGAACATTTTGGATTAGTTACTCCAAAACCCTATATTCTTGAGCTAGCTCTCTTTTTTCTCCCCTTTTATGTCATTCTTTCTCTGTTTCTTTTTCTTGCTCCCTTCTTCTTTGTTTCTTCTCTCTCTTTCCCCATCTCTTCCCTCCCTCCCTCCCTCCCTCCCTCCCTCCCTCCCTTCCTTCCTTCCTTCCTTCCTTCCTTCCTTTCTTTCTTTCTTTCTTTCTTTCTTTCTTTCTTTCTTTCTTTCTTTCTCTTTCCTTCCATCCTTTCCTTTTCTCTTCTCTCCTTTCTCTTTCCCTTCCTTTTATCCTTAAACTCAAAAACTCAAAATCATCCCTCCCTCCTTAGCCCTCCCCCACCGGGGAGTGCTTCTTCTGTCTATGTAAAAGAGACTTGACTGAAAACTTTTTCTGATGACTATGTTGATTTGAGTGCTTTGGTATATTCCTTTTTCTTTTTCTGTTTTTTTTTTTTTTGTTTGTTTTTTGTTTTTTGTTTTTTTCCAAGACAGGGTTTCTCTGTATATCCCTGACTATCCTGGAGCTAACTCTGTAGATTGGCTGACCTCGAACTCAGAGATCCGTCTGCCTCTGTCTACAGAGTGCTGGGATTAAAGGTGTGCACCCCCACTGCCTGGTTGGTGTATTTCAGTTGACAATATAGATGCCGAACCAGGTCTGAATTTGTCTGATCGCCAAAGTAACTTCAGTATCTCCTTGGATCAAGATAAACTCATTTCTTTTACCAAAGATTCTTTCCTATACATCTAGACGGTGCATTGTTTCTTTTAATGCTTCCTTTCTGCACAGTACAGCCTATGAATTTGTCATGTCTTTAATGGCATACAGTACCTTCCTTCAGTTGGACTCCCAGGGAGTAAAATGTGAAAATCACAACAGTGTTATGTCAGGCAGGAGACTTTAAATTTACAGAAACTAGGATTAAATAAAGTTTTATTCAAATGAACAGAGTTTGGTAACTCCTGTCTTAGCTGCTGACAACACATTTCTTTTGTGTCTTACTGTCCGTAGGGAGTGATGTTCTGATTGGCGACATCTTGGTCCTTCTTGGGGCTTCCTTGTATGCTGTGTCTAATGTATGTGAAGAATACATCGTGAAGAAGCTGAGCAGACAGGAATTTTTAGGAATGGTGGGCCTATTTGGAACAATTATCAGTGGCATACAGCTGTAAGAATCTAAAGTTTTTAAACATTTATTTATTTATTTAATGTGCATTAGCGTGAAGGTGTCAAATCCTTTGGAACTGGAGTTACAGACAGCTGTGAGCTGCCATGTGGGCGCTGGGGATTGAACCCAGGTCTTTAGGAAGAGCAGACAGTGCTCTTAGCCACTGAGTCATCTCTCCAGCCCCTAAAGTTTTTTTTTATAAAAACAAAATGAACAAATATGGGAGTAGGTGTCAGAGGGCAGGGAAGTTAGGGAGCAGGAATGAATTATAACAAAGTATAATGACATATATGTGAAATATGTCAGAACAAAGGGCAAACAAAATACCTCAGTAGGTGGGGATGCTTGCTGCCACGCTGATGACCTGAGTTCACGACCCACATGGTAGAGAGAAGAAATTCCTTCAAGTTGTCCTCTCCCTTCCAGCTGTACACTGTGGCATGCACACACACACCAAAATATAATTTAAAAATGGCAAAATTAAATCATTACTTAACATGCAAGCTTTTTAAAAATTTTTTTATTAGTAAGTAGAGGCAAGAGAAAGGACTCAGCAGTTATGATCTCTTGTTGCTTTGGCAGAGGCCACAGTTGGCTCAAGTACTCAACTTTGACATGATGGCTCACAGCCACTGTAACTCCATTTTCAGAGGACCAAGCCTCCTCTTCTGACCTCCAGGGCTACAGCACATAGTATACAAACATACATGCAGGCAAGACACTCATACACATATAATAAAAATTCTAAAAACAATAAGAAAGTATCTGATAGATAATTAATTTCTCTAACTACTATTTGTTTAACTCCAAATCACATATGAAATCAACAACTTGATAAAATCTAATCGAAGATTCTTATTTAAAAATTTTGTTTGGTTTTTGAGGCAAGGTTTTGCACTGAAGCTTAGGCTAGGCACCATTACCCAGGTTCATGGCAATCCTGCCTAAGCCTTCTGAGTTTTGGGATTCTAAGTATGAGCCACATGCCTGTCTAGATTTTTTTCTTTTTTTTGTTTTTTTTTCTTTTTTTTTTTTTTTTTTTCCCCGAGACAGGATTTCTTTGTGTAGCTCTAGCTGTCCTGGACTTGCTTTATAGACCAGGCTGGTTTTGAGTTCACAGAGATCCACCTGCCTCTGCCTCCCCGAGGGCTGGGATTACAGACATGCACTGCCATGTGCGGCTCTGTCTAGATATTTATATCCCCCCCCCCCCCCCCCCGAGATAAGGTCTCACTGTGTAGTCTTGAATGTCCTGGAACTCTCTCTCTGTAGACCAGGTTGGTCTTGAACTCATAGAGATCCACCTGCTTCTGCCTCCTGAGTGCGGGGGTCAAAGGCATGTACCACTACCATCCAGTTGATATTTTTATATCCTAAGGAAAAAAAAATTTTAAACCTAACTCTTTACCTTAGCCAAATTACAGCTTCTAAACTTTCTATAAAATAAGAAAAGTTAACATGTGGATCTTTACCAAGCTTCTTGTTTTGATCTTAGATTGATTGTGGAATATAAGGACATTGCCAAGATTCAATGGGACTGGAAAATTGGTATGTAATTCAATGATGACTTTTTAAGTCAGTACTCTGTCCCTTAACTGACAAACATGCACACCAAGGAGTGAATCCTTCATTTTAATCATATGTCCAGATCTTTGGGAATTCATACTAGTGATGATGGCTCGCTCTGAGAATTGTTAGCTGCCAAGCAGATACAGCTACATCTTAGGTCCTTGAACTTTTTAAGGTTGTCACGGGCTTCGTGTAGTTTGTGAAGCATTAACCTCAGTGGATGGATGGGTGGTTGTGTAATCACTTGCTGTCCTGTTGCTCCTCTGATTTCTTCGACATTTGTGAGAATAAAGACAAAGGATAGTTAGGAAAGATTTGAACCTTAATGATGGGCAGGAAGTACTTAAACAGTACATAAATGTTGCTGAAGATTGTATGCAGTGATTAGATAGTGTGGGAAATGAAATGTCTTAGATGTCCCAACACTGTGCGCTCTCTCTCTCTCTCTTGCTCTGTGTGTGTACGTGTGTGTGCGTGTGTGTGTGTGTGTGTGTGTGTGTGTGTGTGTGTGTTGAGCATTGGTTAAGAAAGTGCTTACAAAACAGATGTATTGCTATTTCAGTCAACATCTGCATTGTCAGCACTGTCCTAAAGTGGAGAATAATATTGTTCTGTCCTGGAACATGCAGTTCCAACGGGCTGAATTAAATACGGTGGATCTAATGTCTATCTTTGATGTCCTAAAAATACTTTATTGTGAATCCAGTCATACATACCGCGCCCAACCAACCAATCAGATAAAAGCAAACAAGGCCAGTGAGGAATTTCGTTTTTTGACATGTGATATTGACCTGGCTTTTGTTGAACTTTTATCTCACAGCCACCCTTTTTGTCTTGGGAGGGTGTTTGATGTGGAATAAAACAGCTGTCTTTTTAGGATGCTGACTGTTAAAGAGGAGCTTTGCAGGGAGTTTGTCAAAGGATCAGGGGGTTTTCTGTGGCATTCCAACCTTAAGCACTTGTCTTCTGCTGTCTCTTCTTATTCACAGCCCTGCTGTTTGTGGCATTTGCCCTCTGTATGTTTTGCCTGTACAGCTTCATGCCGTTGGTGATTAAAGTCACGAGTGCCACGTCAGTCAACCTAGGCATCCTGACGGCTGACCTCTACAGCCTTTTTTTTGGACTTTTCCTGTTTGGGTACAAGGTAAGAAAGTAGATTGTGTTCAAATAAGAAAATACTTTGGTCTTATGACAAGCATATTCATTTATTTGAGATAGAGTCTCAGGCATCCTAGGCTAGCCTGAGATTCACTGTGTAGCTGAGTGTGACCTTCAACTCCTGTTCTGTCTGCTTGGTTTATGCATTGTCAAAGATGGGTCCCACAGGCAAGCACTCTCCCATCTGAGATTCACCCAACTCTAAAATAAGGTTCTTCCTTTCTTTTCTTGTCTTTTATGTTTGTTTTTTGAGACATGGTTTCTCTGTGTAGCTCTGGCTGTCCTTGAACTAGCTATGTAGACCAGGCTGGCCTCTAACCCAGAGATCCACCTGCATCAGCCTCATGAGTGCTGGGATTAAAGATGTGTGCCACCATGCTTGGCTAAAACAAGTTTCTCTAAGACTCTGGATCTTAAAATAAAACTTTCTTGTTCTCCTGGCAATAATCTCATGGGGGGGGGTAGGATTCACTCATTTTGCTGCTATTTAGAAATTGGTCTGGAGAAGGATTGTTCTTAGGCTTTTCAAAGTGATAAAATGCAATAGGTTTTATATTTGATGTATTGTAAAAGTAACTTTTATTTTCCTGGTTTAGTTGTTGGTGGCTTACTGCCTCTGTCTGTTAACCTAGGCCTAGTCCTGGAAGCTTCTAGCCCTCCGTACAATCTAACCTAGTCCTAGAATGTTTTCAGCCTCTGAGACTTACTGCTTAATAAGCCCACCTTTACTTGTTTTTACTGAGCGGTGGGCTGGCTGGTTCAGCTCAGCGTTCTGGCTCAAACTCCTCTCCTAGCTAACTTGTTCAATTTGGCCTTTCTCTGGGCCTCTGAACTGATCTGCCTGTCCTCACACTAACTCTAGCAATCAGCGCTAATTCTCTGGCTCCTCATTCTCTAGCTCACTCAGTCTTCACTTGAGTTTTCTCTCTGCAACTTGTCTCTTTTTCTGTCTGTTTCTCTCTCATTCTCTGTGTTGCTCCTTAAGTAGCTTTTCTTTCCTCTCTCTTCTCAAGAGAGTTGGGCGTATCCTATTCTGTTAAGTCTTTTTTTGATTCATCACTGTTTCTGCCACTCAGTTAGAAATCACTTTCAAACATGTACTTCCTTCTACAAAGTAACTTTACCTTCATTGTTTGGGATTAAAGGTGTGTAACACCACACCTGGACCTAAGCTTTTCTTTACTTGGTACTTGCTCTGGCTGGCCTTGAACTCAGATCTGCTTGCCTCTGTCTTCTGGATTAAAGGTGTGTCTGTATTCCAGCCAGATCATGTAGACCTAGAAGGCCTTTGGATGTGATCTGTGAGCCAGAGCAGCCATATTCTGAATTAAGATCCCTCTACAATGCATAGATAGCTGAGAACACCTGCTTTAAGAGATGCTAAAGCAGCCCCAGTGGCTGCTGTTGACCTTGAAAAACAATCCAGTTTAGGCTGGATGATCAGAGCGTCTTTACTCTTTACACACAAAAAGTCTGAAGTAGCAGGTGGAAGGGCAGGAGAGACGGGCATGTTATTAAGCATGTGTGGTTAGAATAGTGCCATCTTTAGTGGCATTTTCCCCCTAAGGTAAGGTTTCACATGGCCTGGGCTAGCCTCAAGCTCACTATGTAGAAGAGGATGGCCTTGAACTCAGAACGCTCTGGCCTTCACTTTCTATGTGGTGGTGTTACAGTCTTGTGCCGCCACACCTGGGTCTCTTCCAGACACTTAAACAGGGAGCCTTGGGGCTGGTTTCTTCTCTTCCCAGGAGCTAACAGCCATGACTCACATGCTTATCTGAATTATTGGCACACAAAGCTCACTTGGTTGTCAGAAATGTCTGTGAACCAAGCGCAAAGCTTTTCACCTCACAAGGTGGTGCGGGCAGAAGCCAGCTCATGTCTTTTTACCTCACACAGTGGTGCGGGCAGAAGCCAGCTCATGTCTTTTCACCTCACAAGGTGGTGCGGGCAGAAGCCAGCTCATGTCTTTTCACCTCACAAGGTGGTGCGGGCAGAAGCCAGCTGATGTCCTTGATTACTTGCTGATGAAGGGCTTTCTCGGTTAATGCTGGGGAAGTATTTACTGGTTATGGACAGGGTCATATAAAAAGATCACAGGAAATCAGAGAAATAGTTTATATGATAGGCTTAGTTTTGCTTGGTTTTTTTACTTCTTGAGATTATAATTATAACATTTCTCTCTTCCCTTTCCTCCCTTCCAACCCTCCCTCTCTCCTTCAGTCCTCGGCCTCTTCCTCCACTAATTGTTACTGTGTGCACAAATGTCTGTCTGTGCATTCATGTCTCTGAGACTTGTTAAGGGCAGCCACTTCTCTCCTTAAGGGACGGAGTTGTGGTCTGGGGGGGGCTGAGGCGGCACGTGGCCTTCCAGGGGACACAGGTGCTCGGCTCTCTGTGACCTCCCTCACCTGTCTGTCTGTCTGTTTCCTCTGTATTTAAAGACCACTATTACCTTTCATTTATTAATTGTGTGTGTGCACATGTGTGACACAGCATAGCTGAAGATGTCACGGAGTAACTTTCGGGAACGGTTTTTCTTTTGCCATCGTGTGGTCTTGAGGATGGAACTCAGGTTGTTAGGGTCGGAAGTTGCAGTGCCCTTACCTGCCGAGCCTTCTCCCTGGCCCCATTTTCCTTTTTTTTTTTTTTTTTTTAACCAACCATATTATTGTTAGTAATTTAACTTTTTGTTTTCTACTTTAAGTAATGTCCAGGAGGAGATAAAAGTAAAGAAATAAAACCTTCCAGTTCAAGGTACATTTGTTACTACCTGTTATACTCCATTTCATAAACCCTGAGTATTTCAGCCTAAGATCTTAAATGCTTTCTTGTAAACTGCTCATAGCGTTAACGTGAAGTGTTTTTATGTGCCCTGGTGTTGGACATATGACAGAACACTGCTGTTCCCAGAATGCCATTCTGTGACTACCCTTTCAGTTCCTTTGCTCATGATCCTTTGTGCCTGCGTGTCTGGCAGCTCACTTTGATACCACATTTTATTGTTTTTGGTCAAAGGTCTTTTGAAGACTCAGAGAGCAAAGGACAGTTCTACCATGATCTTCAGAGTTTTAGGTGTTGTTCGTGCAGGTGTGCGGGCATGGGTGTGCGTGCAGAGGCCAGAAGAGGACATGGGCTGTGTGCCTTATTTCCTGGAGACAGGGCCTTTCACAGATCAGGAAACTCTGGGGTCTCCACTGTCCCACAGTGCTGGGATTACAGACGTACTGGTCACACCTAGGTTCCGCTGTGCATGCTGGGGATTTGAACTTAAACTCCTGTGTCTGTATAGCCAGCCCTCTTACCCTCCAAGCCTCTTCCCAGTTTCCTAGGTATAGTTGCTGGAGACAGACTCTTGTAAGTCCCCAGTTTAGAAAACTGTAATCTCTAGAATAACTTGGCTCAGATTTTTTTCAAGCAAACATTTTAAAAAAGGGCTTAAATTCTTTTCCCAACTTATCCCGTTTCAGCTCTTAAATACTCAGCATCTCCAGTCTTGATCCAGAGTGGATATATGTTGGATAAAGTATTCTATAGAAATTTCCCATGCAGATCCAGACACAAGGGATAGCATTAGAAATGGGAAAAGGCTAAGAGGCCTGCTGGGAGGCCTCTACTTTGAAGACGTGAAGCAAGAGTTAGAAGTTATGTTCTTGGGACACTAGAAAAATCACTAAGGCAAACAGGACCTATTTTGAACAAACTGTATAGGTTTTCCCATTGGTTGGTCACGTGAACACTTTCTAGAAAGCAGAAATAACTTTCATAACTCTGATTTTAGAAGTTCACTAAGCTGGGTGCAATGGCACTGGCTAAGCCTGTAGTTTCATCTACTTGGGAAACTGAGGCAGGAGGATCCCTTGAGTCCAGAAGGTCCAGATCAGCTTGAATAACATAATGAGGTCCAGTCTTAAAGTGGAAAAAGGTGGCGGGCACATTAAATAACTTTTAACTTTCTTTAACGGTTTCTGAGTCACTGTTTTCACCCTCCCAACATTAGAGACCAGTGATGTGCTGGACACCATGCTAAATACTGGACATAAGAATACAAAAAAGTGAGCCAGCTGTTCGGCTTGACATCATCGCTGGCTTTTGTTGTTATTTTATTTCATTTTTAAACTTCTCGTGTGCGTGTGTCTGTGTGTGTGTGTCCCCATCATTTGTGTACTTGCCAGATGTGTGGGTTCCTGAGGTCAGAAGAGGATGTTGGATGCCCTGGAGCTGGTTACAGGTGTTGTAAGATGTCTGAGCTGGTGCTGGGAACCAAGTTCTGGTCTTCTAAAAGAGCAGCAAGTGCTCTTAACTACCGAGCCAGCCCTGTAGTCCATGTTTTATGTGTCTATTTAATCTTGATACAGGGTCTGGAACTCTCAGGTCCCCTGCCTTTACCTCCCAAGAGCTGGGATTACAGGTGTGTGTTACAGGCCAGGCTGACACTGGGTTTATGTCATCACCTAATCCAGGGAAAACTGCCCTGCCGTGGGGAGGCTGTCCAGGCCTTAGGAAGGTTAAGATTCAGCTAAGTGTGATGTTTTATGCCTATAACCCCAGCACTTAGTGGGTTTAGGGACAGCCTAAACTACACACAACCATGTCTCAAAACAACAGCACCAACACTCCTAAACCAAACCAAAACAATGTCTTTCTGTTCTGGCCTATCCCTGTAGATTGTGGGTAACTGAAACTGAGAGAGAAAAAAAGAAAACACAGATAAATGAGGTTAACTTGAATTTTTGAAGGGTCCTTAGCAAATATTCAAATTATTCCATATAATTGACTTTAACTTTTGGGGTACAGCAGGATGCCATTTGTGGAGTACATTCCGAGTAGACTGGTGTTTTTTTCTGTAGCAATCCAGCTCTTGGGAGGTAAAGGTGTGTGTGTGGGGGGGAGGTGTGAGAGTTCAAGACCATCCTGGATACATAGAAAGACCCTGTATCAAGATTAAAAAGACACATAAAACACGGACTAGAGAGCACTTGCTGCTCTTTCAGAAGACCCTGGGTGGTCATTTTCAGTTTTAGAAAGAATGGGTTAAAGAAGCTGGAGAGATTATTCTGTGGTTAAGAGTACTGGCTGCTCTTACAAAGGCCCCAGGTTCAATTCCCAGCACCCACGGTGGCTCACAACTGGCTGCACCTACATTTCTGGGGGTTTCAGTGCCCTCTTCTGGCCCATGCAGGCCTTGCACAGAATACATGCATGCAAAACACACATATACAGCAAATAAAGATGAGGAGAAAAGAAAGAGCCCGCAGGTTAGGGACCAAAGACTCCCTCCATCCTTGTGTCAGCATGGCTCTGTCAGCTTGGGCCCCCTCCATATTGGTCCTTCTAGAGGGGGGATATGGGAAAGTTTGTTAAGTTTATCAGGATGAAATTCATCAGAATAAGGTGGACAGAGAAGATCCTAAGCAAATGGCCTCACGTTGGCTAACTACCACTACGGTAAGCTGCTCTCTTGTGGCGTGCATCTTGGTCAAAGAATTGTTGTATTTTGTGAGACTGCCTTTTTGATGGTGTCCAATAAGTGGACCACCATGGAGAGAGACAAAGAGGTTCCTCCCGATGGATCTGTCAGGGATGCAGTTCAGTTGGTCCTGTCCTGGCCTAGTGTGAATGAAGGTTTACATTCCCACCACTGTATGAACCAGCTGTGGTGCCCCACGGCTGTAGTCCCAGCTCCTGGGAGGTGGAAATAAGAGCACCACACATTCAAGGTCAGCCTTGACGACCCAGTGAGTTTGAGGTCTGCCTGGGCTACGTGAGACCCTGCCACAAACAAACAAACAAACAAGGTCCAAGGATCCAGTTAACTGTCAAGACTGGTGCTGTTGTCTGAGCCCAGTATTTACCAGTGTATAGTGGAGGGGTGTGCTGTTGGCGTCTCTGACAACTCCCAGAAAGAGACTGTGAAGGTAGATCTCCAAACAACAGCTGGCAGCAGGCCACAGCACCTTGCTTGTGTGAGGGAGTACGTCTGACTGCCTGTCTTCTCCTCGCAGTTTTCAGGGCTCTACATCCTGTCATTCACAGTCATCATGGTAGGCTTCATCTTGTACTGTTCCACCCCAACGCGCACGGCAGAGCCAGCAGAAAGCAGCGTGCCCCCTGTCACCAGCATCGGGATCGACAACTTGGGACTGAAGCTGGAAGAGAGCGGCCTCCCAGAGACCCACTCTGCAGGCTTGTAGCTGGACAAGCCACAGACTCCGGGGCGACACCAGGAGAGAGCAGAGCCGCCACTGCCAAGGGCGTATGTGAGGGGCCATCGGCCTCAGAGCGAACACTCACACTGGACTGCATCCGTGGTTAGATCTTAGGAAGGGACACTGACCAATGGTTCTGAGCTAGAAGTACTAATAGAGAGCAGAGCCCAAGGGGAGTGTTTCTGTGTGTTTAGTACCAGTGCCTGTCAGTGTCAGAGAGACATGTGCAAGGCCCTCTTGCTGGGGTTTCAGGGACACATGTAGGAAGGGAAGTACCTGACCTCAGGCCTGTATAGGTAGTTAGGAGTTGGGACAGTCTGCGATGGTTGTGCAATAAGATTCCTCTGTTGGATGCTTCAAGTTTTTGTTCTGCTGGGACAGTCACTATCCATGGGCCTTATGGAATTTAGACAGCCAGGACGCCTGGTCCCTGATGGCATGTGATGGCAGCACCTGAGGACCCCAAATAAAATGTGCCTGCTTTGAAAGCAGCTAATGAGTCCAGGGGTCTAGGGGTCCTCTCCCAGTTATGGTCTCTGATCTTTTAGAACAAATCTGTGTGTCCCCTTGCTCCTCACTAGCCACATTTGCTCCTGAGTCCTGAGTTCCAGAGCAAATGGCTCTCAACGGCTGTTACACTGAGCATCCCTCATGATCAGCCCCACACTCTGAGAGTTCTCCAAGTAAATCCACTCATGTTACCCTTTTAAAAGTGACTCCGGTACTTAGGAATATTCATTCCCATTGTCCTCATCTGGCAGTTTAGAAAATTCACCTGCCACCAGCTTTCATAGCGAGATAAGAGCTTGAGAACTTGGTTGCTGCCTCTGCTTGGAAAAAAATGTGTTATCATTAAAATGAAAAGCCAGTGCTAATGGTTTCACAGGGAAGAGTGGGCTGCAGTCCCGAAAGCCTGATTGTGAGGGGACAGTGTCTGCCTTCTTCCCACAGGTTTACAATGCTCCACGGCCTCTGACAATTCCTCAGTCCAGTGTCAACATGCAGCCTCAGCATAATGTCAGCAGGGTGCCACCTTCAGAAAACTCTGTGTAAAGTTTTTTGTATAAGTATAAAAAAAAAGTTTGGGATAAGTGTTCATATTATTAAAAGACTTTAAGCTCATGGGAGTAGAATGGCACTGTCTGTCTGAGATTAGTGTGTTTCCCTTGGGGAGCTGTACCTGTGTGTTTGTATCCTGTTTCATCGTGTGTGTGTGTGTGTGTCTGCGTGTGTGGGTGTGTGTGCGTGTGTGGGTGTGGCATGAATGTGCCACGGCTCTCAGATGGAGGTCAGAGGGTAGCCTCAGCTCTTATGTTCTGCCTTGTTTGAGTCAGTTTCTTTCCTGTCCCCAGAAGCATATACACCAGGATAGCTGACCTACAAGCTGTAAGGTCTTCAGTCTCTTCCCAGTTAACACTGGGATCACACAATCCCATTCCATTGCCTGGCTTTACATAGGTTGTGGGGATTTGAACTCAGCTCCTCACACTTGTGCAGCAAGCACCTTACCCACTGAGCCATCCTCTCAGCTCCTGCTTTTGCGAGGCTGTCTTACTGTGCGGCCCAGGCTGGTTTTGAACCTCTGACCCTCCTGCCTCAGCCACCTGGGTGCTGGGATTCCAGCTGTGCAGCATCATGCTGGCTCTCCCTCGTGGATATTAAATAGCTTGGTATGTTCACAACTTCACACACAGCCTTTCAGAGCCAGATGTCCTGTGAGGCACGGTGGACATGCCCGCCTGAGGGCTGCGCCGGGACTGAGTGGACAGTTCTTCGCAGCAGCCAACGGTTTATAGTTCCCAGTGACTACAGTGAGCGTTAAACACGTCTGAGTGACGTATGTCTCTCCTCCACAGGTTATTTCCACTAACTTTTCAGTGGGCTTTTGCTTTTTACCTCCCATCAATGCCACGATCCCAAAGGTTCAAGAACCTCCCAAAACACCACCACTGCAGACCCTGTTCAAACCCCAACACCTAGTGAGCAGTACGAAGGAGTTGCTCGTTGGCCCCAGTGTGGACAAACTGTGTAACTAGCTATGGCCACAATTTAGGAAGGCACTTTGCTGATGCCATTATTACTGTATTTGGATGAGCAGGTAACATTTCTCCCTTGATACTAGGGTGTCTGGGCACTTTAACAATTGTGGTGGCTCCAGGGCTATCTCTGATAGCAAGCTATGTCATTTTTTATTGCTTCAGTATCATTAAGGGATTTTTAAAATGAATTATTTATTTGTGGGAGAGAGGCATGAAGGTGAATATATATTTGTGTGCAAATCTGTTTGCATGTGTGTGAGTAGAGGTCAGAGGTTGACATCAGGCTTGTAACTGTACTGATTTCCATGCTCTATTTTGAAGCAGACTCTTTGAACAGCTAGATTTCTGGCCCCAGGACGGATGTGTCTGTCCCTGTCTCCCAGACCTGAGGTTACAGATGATTGTGACCACGCCCAACTTTTATGTGGGAATTTCAAATCCCAACACAGGTCCCACGCTTACACTTGACCCACCGAGCCATTTCACTAGCATGGTGGAGTTTGTTTTGGACAGGGTCTCCCTGTGTAGCCATGGCTGGCCATTAACTCACAGAGATCCACTTGTGCTGTGGGTGGCTTTTTCATCCCGGAATAATGACTCATGAGACTCGAGATACTTATTTACAGATACCTAGGCCATATGGGTAGGCTCTTCTCTGACTAGCTCTTAACCTGTTTTACTAATCTACATTCTGCCACGTGGCTGGTTACCTGGGCTTGGGTACCACGTGCCCTTCCTCCACATCTTGCTGGCCGAAGCTTTCACGCCTGGCTCTCTCCCAGAATTCTTTCCGCCTCTCTGATGTTCCACCTCCCGTTTCCTGCTTAAGCTAGAGGCCGTCAGATTTGTTATGGACAGTTGCTACATCCATACAGTACACAGACATTCTTTCGACATACTAGCTTCTGCACCCCATCAGCTGGGATTAAGAGGGTACAGTACCTTAACCCACTGGGTGTTTGTTCTAAAGAGCATATTATCAGGACTGTGCTGAGCAGGGGTTGTCCCCAGTTAACAGCTGTGGAGTTGGGCTCTTGGAAGAGCTGGGACATTTCACTCACATGGAGATTGACAGCTAAGGTGCAAGTGGAATCCAGTTTTTTAACCTGTAGCTGGCATCTAGGCCTCAGTCTGTAAGCAATAAGGGAGAAGATTTTGTCCTGAGGAGATGCTGAGCCAGCCACCACATGAGAGCTGCTGGGAGGGTTTCTGTAGAAAATCCTGACGTGGGAATGTCATTTAAAATTTTTTTTTTTTTTTCTGCAGCACCAGAGCCTGCCATTTAAGGAAGCTTTAATGTAAACATCTGTCTCCTTAAGGTCTTCTGTATGCCCAGGCACGATTCTGTTCTCCATCATAATTATGGGGATGTGCCATCTCATCCGTGCTGAATTACTTAGTTTCTGGGCACAGCTTCAGCCCTCACAATATAATATATCAATAAATGGGAGAAATTCACCAGAGAGCCACTTAGCTGATTAAAAAGCAAGAGGTTTATGAAGAAGTTAGGTAATGCTGAGCACACAGCTCTCCAGAAGTCACATAGAGGGTGTTTTCAGAAGTCTGGCAACGTATATAAACGGTACAACACCAGGATGAAGCCTCCTCAGAACAAAATGTGACCTGCCCTTCCCTATCCTGACCTGTGTGGCTTGATTCCTGAAGGCTCTGTCCTCCAATGGGAAGTTCTTCGCCCTGTGATTTATTCCTCCGTTTAAGCAGTGCCCACTTCTGACCATCTTAATTCAAAACACAGATAATTACGGAGATGGCAGTATAGATTAAAGGGGTGGTGAGAACGGAGATAACAAAGGAGGCCGTTTGAACATTTCTTACCTCTAGCTGGCCATCAACGCACACCTGGATGTTTTCAAATGCTCACCTGTCAGTGTCAGTCACCCGTCACTGTCTGCCTGGTGAAGAGGCCGGAGCTCATACAAGATACGACCTAGTGCAGCGCCGCTGTGGGGAGTTGTCTTGTGAAGTCTCACCTTTTCTGACCTTGGGTATCAGTTTTGCTTGCTGGGTGCTCGACTGTGCTTTTCCATGGCTTCTCCACATACCTTTGGGATGTGTATGTGTTATGCACAGTAGGGGCATTATTCTAGGCTGTGGTTCTACAGGGCTTTCAAAAGTGTGATGCATATATTATAAATTAGGAAAATGGGCATTTTGTGAAAATGCTGAATTGGAAATATACCTTCTGCCTTGCATTATTAATTCATCCAATCAGCACCTTGTTATCTCCTTAATTATAAAACCTGTGGACAGAGATGATGTCTATGGGAGCTGGGATGTGATGGTGTTTGGAAGGAGGGTCTTGGGAGGCCTTTAGGTCAGGGGGCCAGAGTCCTGAATGGGACCAGTGCTTTATAAAAGAGGCCTCCGAGAGTTACCTTCCTCCTTATGCCTGGTGAGAAATAGTGAGAAACTGGCTGTCTAAACACCAGGAAGCAGGCTCTCATCAGTCTCGGCAACTGTGAAAAATCAGCCTCTGGTGCTTTGAAGCAGCCAGTCCTGGCAGTCTGTTATGGCAGCAGGGCAGGCTGAGACACACCTTGGGCTATAGGAAGGTGGTGAAGAAACCAGAACAAGCTCTTTAAACTGCTACCATACAGCAAGTTAATGCTTCAAGGAAACAGTCGACACACTGATGGTTCACATGGTTTTCCTGTTCTGTCAGGTCTTCGGCTTGGAAAGACTAGTTTTTGTTTGGCTACATAGTAATGATTCTGTGACTTAGGAAGCCAAAGGGTGGTTCATTATTTAGGACATTTTCTGATGATTGCACCCAGTGAGTTTTCAAGCTTACAAGCCAACAGGGCTCAGTCTGAGTGCCAGCTGAAATAGGGCAGAGTAAAGAACTTTAGAAGCCACTGAGTGAGGAGACACTTGCTACTCTAGTTTGGAAAAATAAAAACAAAGCCTAGATTAGTGGGTTCTATTTCTTATTATTGGAATGATTGGAACGAGAGAGGGGAAATTACCACCACTGGTGTTGACATATGCTGGTGAACCCGTGAGTCTAAGCAGAGGAAAAAACATTTCACAGGCAGCTGGAGGGGTAGGGGACTTGTTCTTTCATTAAAACTGGATGAAAGCTGAGTGAGGTGGTGCACTAGGTAGGTGTGGGCACAAGCGACGTGAGTGTAGGGCCAGCCTGGGGTTCATGAACAGTAAGATCTTGTCTCAGTGGCTTTTCGGATTGCTGTGATAAGATGTCCTCAGGAAAGGATTTGTTGTCACGCCTGGCTCATAACACAGACCACAGAGACAGTCACGGCAGCAGGAGCATGGAGCAGCTGTCACATCCGGTCAGAAAGCAGAGAGGGGTCTGTGCTGCTCCTCAGGTCCCTCTCTCCATGTCTGTAGACCAAGGTCCCGGCCAAGCAATGCTGCTGCCCACAGTGGGCAGACTGTCCCATCTCAGGGACTGCAGTCAAGGCCAGAGGCTCCCAGACAATTCTAGATTCTGTCAAGTCGACAGCACAGACCTTGTCTTAAAACAAAAAAGTTGAGTGGGCTGACATGTTTTTGCTGTTGTTGTTTTGCAGTTCTTAGAAATCTGTAGTCCCATGCATCTCTGCTGATCTTGAACTTGCTCTCCTCCTCCTGATAATTACCTCTGTTTTTTCTCCACTTCCCAAGTGCTAGGATTGTTACCATGAGTCACTCTGGGCCACCATAACTGGTTTTATGGGGTCCTGGGAAATTTTTTTTTTTTTTTTTTTTTAATACAGAATTTCTTTGTGTAACGGCCCTGGCTGTCCTGGAACTCTGTTTTTAGATCTGGCTGGCCTCAAACTCAGAAAGATTCTGCCTCTGCCTCCTGAGCGATGGGATCAAAGGCGTGTGCCCAAACTGGCTAAGGGGTGCTGGGAAGTTAACCCCAGCTTCATGAACATAAGGCAAGCACTCTGCTAGCTGAGCCACACCCTTAGTGGAAGTCACAGGTGTCTGGCAGTATACTGAGTCTATTAAAACATGTATTATTTAAGGTTTACAATACCTTAACGATATTAAATTACGTCCACATTGACAACTGAGGAAGCTGAGGCTGTCTCAGTCACCTGCATTGGGTTCCACCGCCCTAACAAACAATGCAGAATAGCTTATTATTTTAAAATATTACAGACTTCACAGTTGGCTGTGCTGTCATCCCACTGTGAGGCAGCTTTAAGCCATCCTCTCTCTGGAACACAGGCCAGTGCAGTCACCATGGGAAGAAGGAACCATGAAAACTCCCTCCTGGTTCTTAAATATACCCAGGTTTGACAAGTCCCCCTTTATTTTTCCTTTCACTGGCCAAAGGAAATCAAAGGTGCAGTCCAGATTTAATAGGGGTATAGAATCAGTCCTACTGTGTGCTTGGGGAAAAGTAAGAGGCTTTTCTATGTGTTCTTCTGTCGTAAGTAAGTAAAACACGCCTATGCAGTGTAGCCCTTCCTCTCGCCAGTCTTGGGCCTGTGGTTTCATCCACCATTATGTACTGATGTGAAAAAATTCTAACTCTTCCGTTGTCTGTCATTATTGAAATAGTAAAACCTGCAATCCAGACAGAAAGTAGAAAGGGTGACCTGGCTGTGATGGACTGTTTTTTTTTTTTTTTTTTTAACATTAAAAAAAAAATTCTTTAGTTGGGTGGTGGTGGCAAATGCCTTTAATTGGAGCACTCGGGGAGGCAGAGGCAGGCGGATCTCTGAGTTCCCAGACCTAGTCAACAAAGTGAATCCAGGACATCCAGGGCTACACAGAGAAAGCCTGTCTTGAAAACAGCACAAAAATATCAGTCATGCTTGATGTCGTACACTTGTAATCTCAGCACTTTGGAGTCTGAGGCAGAGTCCGTTTCTCCAAAAAA
>NW_026596039.1:15476365-15487334 GCF_907164565.1 Psammomys obesus
AATCTCAGCACTTTGGAGTCTGAGGCAGAGTCCGTTTCTCCAAAAAAAGTAAACCAAAACAGATGGGGAGAGAGGAGAGAAAAGAGAAAGAAAGAAAGAAAGAAAGAAAGAAAGAAAGAAAGAAAGAAAGAAAGAAAGAAGGAAGGAAGGAAGGAAGGAAGGAAGGAAGGAAGGAAGGAAGGAAGGAAGGAAGGAAAGAAGGGAGGGAGGGAGGGAAAGAAAACAAAAGAAAAGAAAGAAGGGAATTTGAACTTGAGCACTACTTTTTTCTGCATCTCCTTGAGTACTGCCCACATACAACCATTTGAAAGTGTTGGGCTTGGTAGCACCTGAACCTGCTAAACAGTGATTTCCACCCCTAGGAACCTGCTCTGAGTTTGGGACCTGAGAGACAGCTCCGAGTGGGTAAATCGCTTGCTGGGAAGTGTGAGTTTGGATCCCGCGCCTGTGTAAAAGCTGGGTGAGAATGATGGCCCACTTGTAACTCAGGAAAGCGGAGAGGTGGAGACCGGGATCCCCAGGACACGTGGGCTAGCTAGCCAACGTGTGAGCTGCACACTCAGTCAGAGACCCTGACTGCAGGAAACGAAGTGGACAACATTGGAGGAAGACACCGGGCATCAACCTCTGGTTTACGCACACATGTGCCTGTGCATTCGCCTCACACGGGCACACACGAACTCACCCAGGCACATCACACACGCACTCACACAGAGCTCTGAGCTTTGGATTTGGGCTGCTTTCTCACAAACCTGGGCCCTGTGAGCAAAAGCCTCGGCTGGAGACCGTGCGCAAGCCTGACTCTGCCACCTGCTGGCAAGTCTGGGGTAAGACAATTTGTCGCCATCTGTTTCCTGGCCTGAGAAAGCCAGGAGTGAGTGCTCCAAGGCACCGCTCCTTTGGGAGTATCCGGGGCGGCTCTGCCTCCCGATTTGGCACCACTTCCTTCCACACACCTCGGTTATTTCAAGTCTCACCATCTTGTCACCTCCCTCCTTATCTTGAGATAACCAGTTGTTGTGGTCAACAGCAGAGGAGAAGAGCCCAAAATAAAAAAGAAGCCCAGAGTGTTAAATATAAACCGCTCCATAAAACAGGGGCACGTTCCTATTGTACTCATTTTACCAATGAATTATTCCAGAGCTCATGGTCTTCATGAAGAAAGAACTCTCCATAGGGTTCGCCTGCCCCTGAACCCTCTACAAACTCCGCATCAAGGCCTGGAAAGTCACAACCCAGGACGTCACAGCTCCACAGGACGTCACAGCTCGCAGAGGACGCCATTACTTTCTAGGCCTGAGACCTGCTCAGATTTCCTCTGGTCCCTTGCTGGCGAGTGAATGATCTAACTCCATGGAAGTTTGCCTGGGCATTTTGTAGACCCTAATATTTAGTGCACTCCCCCTAAAACCCAGATAGGGTCTTGTTATGTAGCCCAGGATAGCCTAGATCTTGTGATCTTCCTATTTTGTCCTCTGGAATTCTGGGGTTATAACTGTGCACCGCCATTCCCAGCTTAACCTTTTTAAATTTGTGCATAATTTAGGCTTTATAATAATAAAGCCTAATAAAGCTGGACTCTGACAGCAAGGAACAATGTGAGGGCAGCAAGGAAAAATGTGAGGGTCCCCTGCCCAGACTTCCTAACGTCATCTGCTGCCCAGGGGGTCCTGCTTGTAGCACTGCCATCAAGCAATTATAAAATACTCAGTTCTCAACAGAGAAGGATCCTCAACCCCCTCCACGCCAAACCCCCTCATCTGCAGCTGGAGCACAACCTTATATTCCAGGTGTTATAAAAATAACCCACGTTTTCAGAAGAGATATTTCCAAGGGGCATAAGTGTGGCCACATAAAGGTCTGGTGTGAGATCTTTTCTAATGACTTTAGCTAACCTATTCCAAAGGGGATATGTTTTTAGTTTATTTAGGGAAGCTGTCTGGTGCCATCTGTACTAAAAAGGAGAAAGAAAAAGAAAACGCCACAAATTTGTTAGCTATAAGGTCATTTTTCTACATTATCAGACTAACTTACACTTAAGAACAAACCATCAAATTTGAAAAATACAATTTCTCTTTAAATGGATCATGCCAGGAATCTCTTCTCTGGTGAAAATTAGTAATTATTTGTGTTTTATTGCCATAGCAGTAACATTTCCTACCAAGAATGTGATTTCAATTTTTGACTCAATGAAGATATTAGTCTTTTCTATAAAAATATATTTTACATAGATATGTATATATGCACATGTATATGTATATATATATTTATTTCCAACACCAGTGACATTCTGTTTTATTGTCTTCCTGTTTCATGCTAGTCTCATGTGCCCTGTCTGTCAGTGTGACAAATTTCTGCCTCCTATTCATTTTCCAGGCAATACTAATGGCTTTGAAACTGATGGAAAGGCTTCCCGTCCAATTCTTTCCATTGCTTGGAGAATATGCCGGGATGAAGCCCGGGTAGAACACTCAACCAGCATACACGAAGCCTGTCCCTCCACCCTTACTTTGCTTATCCACTTTCCCACATTCTGATATGCTAAACTCTGGTTCAAAAATTTTGCTCATGGAGCTGAGGCTGCAGCTCAGTGGTAGAGCACTTGCTTAGCACACAACACTGCAAAACCAAACCAAACCAAGCCAAAATTTTCTCGTACATGTCAGACTTTGGATAGCAATTACATAATAGTGAGCTAAAGGTGGGCCACAGTCTCCTTGGGCCCATGCAAATGATGGTGGTTAACTGTACCGTGACCTTTTATCAACAGGAATTGTTTAACCATAACAGCACCAAGCTAGAAGCAACTCAAGTGTTCACCAACAGGAAAATGGACAAATTAAGGCAAATTCATAAATGGAATGTTATTCATTTATAACATTTATAATAACATGGGATGCATCACTGACTTATATAGATTATAAATAAATCTCAAAGACATGCTTCATAAAAGAATCCCTATTCCATTTACACGAAGTTCTATGGGAACAGAAATCAGAGTCCTAGTTGGAATGGTCCTTGGGAAGGGACAAAGGAATTTTTCCTGGATGAGGAAGCAGACTGTATCTTGCCTGAGGTATTGTTTATAAGGTTCCATTGGTTACAGTGGCTTTTTCTGCTTCCTTCTGAGGGCCACACATATACTGGTCAGTGCTCCTCTGCTGGGCAGTACCCCAGGCCTCCGGCGTTTTCCCTAATGCTTTAGTCTCCTTGTATGCGGATCTGCATTCTCTTCATCTTCCTTGTCCCACCCAGCCCTTCAGCTTCTATCTTCTTCTTCCAAGTAGTACTTACTTTGAAACTTTCTGCAGTGAAAAGTTTGTAAACTGTGGAAGAGAAGCTGAACAAAATGGGCCATGTGGCCAGCTCTATGTGCCCCTGATCTGGGGGTAAACAGCATTCAGTGTTGCTGGAGCCTGCTGGCAGAGTCAAACAGTGGCTGGGGAGTGAGGATTAAAATAAATAAAAGCAAATCACATGGGACCAGCTCAAGAGGGCTGTCAGTAAGACTGGGCCACAAATTTGTTCCACAATTCCTTTTTATAGACAGAGCAAAACAAATCACATCAATACAAAAAAAGAAGTTCGTGGAACTGCCAAACTTGTTTTCATAAACCACTTCCCTGTAGTAGACAAGGTCCAAGGTCACACAAACAAGCTAAAGAAGTTGGCAAAACGTATCCAGGGTCAGGGTCAAAACATGTTTTTCAATGAATACTCAATAACAAGGCAGCTTGACAAACAAGCAGCTCTCCACACAATGTAGAGCTGGATGGGATCTGGTCTTCTCCTCAGAGGATGGGGAGTCCTCCACTAAGCAAGTGAGGCCATTGGATCTTTTCCTTGTGGGAGGAGAACTGGGGAGTCCGAACAGCAACTTCCCTTCCAACACCTTTTGTTGACTTAGGTAACAACCTGTCAGGGGATGTGATCCTTTAAAATTATCTCAAATAGGTAAAACCTCAGTGAAAGAGGCTCAGCTGGCTCTTGCTGGTCTGCCCAAACTGTGGGGTTAATGAGATTAGGCTGTTATAAGCCACCAGGTTTAGGGGAGGAAATGAATGCCCTATCTGTGGCCGATACACTCTCGCAAGCTGGTAGATGAAACAAGGAAGTACCATCCCTGAATCCCATCCACCCGTGATAATGATAGCCAGTTATTTGGGGAATGTTTCTCAGTATCTGGCTGTCTATATCTATCTCTACTTCTGAACCATATTCCTGCCCCATGTCAGTTTTTTTTTTATATGCATGCACACATATGAAAAAGTTTGCACACATACATACATACACTAAATCCAGGTGTATGGACAAACTACTTTGTATTTCCCCCCCGCCCCAGCACACACTCAAAAATCCATCCTAGCCATTTTCAAAAGGCGGAGAAGTTTGATCTTTCTCTGCGAGGTTACACAGCTTTCCCTTCAGCATCAGGCCGACGTTTGCGAAGCGACGGCACCGAACACTTGGTGGCAGCGTGGAGATGAAAAATTTGGAAAAGAACCGAAAACCGTACCGTCGCCGTCCCGAGAGCCCGTGAAAGAGCGTGTGTTTCCTTAGGGCTGTCCTCCTCCGGCGGCTCCAGATTTCCCTAAACTGGGCTCCACCATTCCCTCCCAAGACGGAAAGATTTGCCGAGGTCGCATTCAGGTCGCTTCCACACCCAGGGGTGAAACTGCGGATTTGTGCTCTGGGGGCTGAGGAAGCGGCTTGGCACCCTCTCCTCCCCTTTCCCCGGTACTCACTTCAGACGCAGAGGAGATGGGCTGACGCGTTTGATGCCTTTCCTCTCAGACCGATTCCTGCCCCTTGCCGGATCCAGGGGACCCCAGAGCCCCCGGGCGGGTCTCCTGGGAGGGTGGACTCGGCAGAGCAGCACTGAGTTCAAAGAGGCTGCCGGGTAACCTGGCGTCAGAAGCCCGGCCTTCCCCGGGTTAGATGACTCCCTCATTTTTACTGAAGACTTTCCACCCTCATCTTTACCGCATTACCACACAGGACGAAGAGGGCTCTGGAATTTTAGTAACCGGAGGAAGAGCATCTTAAAATTGTAATTTTTAGAGCTGCTGTATTCTCTCAGAACTGGGCTGCAAGCGCCTCACACCCCCTTCGCACAGCTTGGGGTTTGGGTCCTGTGATCTACAAAGAAGAAAGCAAGAGGAAATCGGGGCCTTCATGTCAGCTGCTAACCGGCCTGTCAGCTTGGTCAAACCTCATAGCCTGGGTATTTCTCCATCTCTGCTTTGTTCCTGGGGGACCAAAACAGGAAAAACAGACCTTGTGGTTTAAGGGTTCTGTTTGCAGATAAGACAGTTAAGAATAAAGTCCTGTTTGTCCTGTTCAGGTTAAAGTGTCTGCAGTTAAAGAATAAGGTCCCAGCTGTCCTGTGTTAAAGCCTCGCAAGTGAGGGTTTTTGTTCGTGATTAAGAGTAAACTCCTGTTTGTTTGTTTATTGTTCTCTCATATTACCTCCCGAAGCAGTTTTCCTCCCTCCCTCCACTCTTCCCAATCACCCCGCCCAGTTCCCCTCCTCCTCAGCAAAACATGCTTTAACCTACACTAAAATTTCAACCCCGTTCACCCATGTATAATCTTACCCCTGTTCCTGAGCTTCCATTGTATGTTTCTAACAATGCAGAACAGCTGACTCTCTGGCCCCTGTGAACAACTTATCTCTCCTATAAAAGGGACTTAAAGAGGCCAGCAGGGGCGGCTCTCTCAAATCCTGATTTAGGGGGAGACAGCCAGCTAGCCAGTCCCCGCTGCACCCTGAAATACAACTTGCTTTAACTGGACAATCTTGGATTGGGGCTTGTCCCCTTGATATTCTCAGGGTTAAGAGTTAACGGTAGGAAACCGCAGCACCTGGGTCCCACTCTAGGTGCCCCCAGCACCGCTTCCTACATTAAAAAAGTTTAGTGTTTTATACTTTAAAAACCAGCAGTGGAACCTTGTGCACCATTAAGAAATATTCGTTTGCTGTGCACCATGGTGTGGGCCTTTAATCTCAGCACTTGGGAGGCAGAAGCAGGCAGGTCTCTATGAGTTTGAAGCCGGATTGGTCTACACAGTGAGTTTCAGGCCAGCCAGGGCCACAGAAAGGGGGACATATTCCATAGGAAAGTAAAAATGGAGGTCTTCATCATATCCATTTCTGGTTGTGTGTTACCCCGCTGTGTGGCTCTATTACAGTCTATTCAAGCGGGCCCCCACAGGGCCTATGAGATTGGTTGGCAGGTAAAAGCATTTGCTGCCAATGCTAACAGCTCGAATTTGACACCCAGGAACCGTGTAGTAGAAGGAGAAAACTGAGTCCTGGAAGCTGTCCTCCGGCCTCCACACATGGACAGCACCCGCCATACATCTTCCAAAATGGAACAAACAATCTTCAACGGTGGATGTTTGGATTCCTAACAGTCTTTCGGGGCAGTGAAGCTGAGTATTACATCCTGCATAATGTATGTGTTGGCCAGTGCTAAAACAAAAAGGCATAAGTGGTACAAAAAGTAGATAGGAAGATATAACACTCAGCCCTCTCGGCATGCTTACCTATTAAAACAATTAAAAATGTTTGGCGAGGTGTCTGGGTTCAGGGTCAGCTTCCAAGAGCACACACTACCTCCTCAGCCAGGAAGAGCAAACTTGAAAATAATACAATAGATAAATAAACCCTTTCTATCAACGACAACGATAAAAATTGCACAGGAGGACTGGTAATTAATACATGGTAGATGAAGAGAGCAATGGGAGCTTGGAAAAGGTATCCATGCAGGAATAGACACACCTTATTTATAAGTGGTGTTGAAGTGATAGTAAGGAACAGATCAAACTTATTTACAGGTGTAAACACAGCACCCTGAATTTCCAAAGATATGAGTAGTATTAGGAAATACGTTACAGATGGTGACTTTAGAAGAAAAAAGGGGAAAATGGGATGATAATGAGAGAGATGTGCATCGACTGATCGTGGCAATGTGCTAAGAACTGAGATTATGCTTAACGGTGCCTCCTCATCTAAATCTGAACAAAGTGAAACAGAGCTTCATTAACACATCTCTGCAAAGCCACAGGGGCCTGCACACCTGGCAGGCAGAGGTCATATAAATGGATCATTAAACGTTGCATGGCATGCTGGGAACCCTGTGACAACTTTCCCAAGCATGTAAGCACTTTGTTGAAATGAATTCAACAATTTGTAAAACCCAGGCCTCCGGGCTTTAGCTGAAATGTGGTGCTGGGGACAGCTCGCCTCCTTCTGAGACCCGATCCTGGGAAACTCACAGTCTTTTCACACGGGAGCCAGGTAGCAAAATAACAGTTTTCCATTACCAGGTGCTGACTGTCCCCTCGCAGGACCTGAAGCGGGAAGCCACACTGGTGCCCACAAGCCACAAAGGTTCACAGCGGGAAGGCTACAGTGTCTCTACACACCCTCCTGAGGGTGGAATGGACAAGCGCTTCCTCTCAGAACGCTGTCTACAATGGCTTCTCGAGAGGGCTGTTCCGGTGGGCTTACTCAGTTCTTTCCGAGCCGACACTGAGCTCTGACACTGCGGTCAAAACAAAGGTGTCCAGGGGAACAGTGTTCCTCTGACTCATCAAATGCTATTCTTAGAAGGCGTCCAGGCCTCTATCTGACACTTAGTGAGACTCCATTAGTCATTTGAATATGACTGAATAACCTTTGTCTAAACACCTTATTATTCTAGCCAGAGGGGCTATTTTCCTTCATTAGTGTAGCCATCACTTCAACATTCATTCATTCATTCATCATTGTTTTTATTATTATTTACTTTAGAAACAAGAAGCAAAACATTTTAGAGCATTTAATTCATTTTTTTTTTTTTGGTGGAAAATTTAAGGAAAAAGAGCCTTACAAATTTGAAGTCCCTCTGATTCTCCTATTCTTTTCCCTGCTCTATACATACTAGTTCCTTTATATATATATATCATATATGAAGGCGCGCAATACTTGCCAGAACGTTTTTAGCTTTACTAGATATTGTCTGATTCCTTCCTAAAGTGGAGGTCTTTATTGGACCATCATGGATTTATTTTACATTTAGCCCATGCTTTTTTATGTTTGTTTCATGTGAGTATTAACATCATGTAATTATTATAATTTTTTTTCTTTTAAGCAGAGGGTTGCTGTGTAGTCCTGGCTGGCTATTAACCCGTCCTGCTGCTGCCTTTTCCCCTTGAGTGCTAGGATTAGAGGCATGCGCCACCACAATGGGATATAATTATTTAACTTAAAGAAATGGTAGCATAGAGTAATTACATTCAAAATATGAGCTCTTGTGCTTTTTGTTTTGATGGCAAAAAATACTTTAGTGGCTCTCCTGGTACATCCCGTTCTACACATATGTGAGTTCCTTTGTGTACCTGTTATATACGTGAGAGTGGAATCCTTGCCAGAGCATAGAGCATTTTCAGCCTTACTAGAGATTGTCTGATTCCTTCCCAAAGTGAAGGTCTTTATTGGCCCACCAATACTTCAACTGTTAGACTGTTAAATGTCTGTAAATCTGGTTAGGTGAAAGGTTAGCTCATTGCTTTGTTGTGCATATCAATTAACAACGATCATTTTCATGTGCCTTTTGGCTATTACTTACAGTTTATTGTTTTGTGAATTGCCTGTTTATACCTGTTGCCTTTTTTTTGTTTTGTTTTGTTTTTTTTTGACTGGGTTTTAATCTTCTTCTTGACTTTTTAATTCCTTAAACACTGGGTTTTCTTTTGTTTTCCTTAAATTTTTTTTCTTAAATGTCAAATTACTATTTATCCCAGTCTGTGGTTTGTCTTTTTAATTTTCTTTAGTAGTGTTTGAGTCTAAGGGCCTTATGCATCCTAGGCCAGCTCTATCACTGAATTATACCCCTACTCCCTTTTAAACTTTAGTCGGCGACAAGATCTCACTGAATTGCCTGGGTGGCCCTGACTTCACTCAACGCTGAGGCATGTCTTCAAGGTGAAAGCTGCCAGCCTCAAGCCACGCAGGTCTTGGGAACTGCAAGGCTGTGTCAGCAGGCCCAGCTTACACTTCATCTTCCAGTTCTGTTTATAGAGTTCTACTTTTGCACGGAAAATTTGTAAACAGTTTACACTTTACATAGGTAAAATCAGTATTTCTTCTAAAAGCTTGTGACAAGACTGACCTACAGCCCCATAGCAAATGAAGGCTGAGCAAACCCTCCTCATTCCAGTGTTCCCCAGGCTCCTGGCAAATGACTCACTCAGCACAAATGTTCTTGTAATTGGGCTGTGGGTAGTTAGCAGTGGTCAGACCCTATCAGGTATCAGGGCGCTCTTGCTTTCTGGAAGGAGTTTTGGAAGAGGAGACATCTCCTGCTGGCTCTGCTCCTGCGGTTGTGACTTTGGTAGATAGCTGGGGTGTGACAGGTTGGGCAACCGGAGTCAACAAAGGGCCTGACTTCTGCTCTCACAGCTGCTAGTTCTATCACAACCTCAGTGTCATGCTCTGTTAAAATAACATGAGGCTGCTTTACAGGGCTGTTGGGCTCCAACTGGACAGGGATGAGAATATTTTTGCAAGATAATAGATAAGAAAAGCAGTAATTCCTAACTTGTGTAGTTTTGCCTTGACTTTTTTTTTTTTTTTTTTACTCAGCAGTAGTCTGTGATTCAGCAACTGAAGGTAAAAATAGATCTTCCAGGGGCTATAGAGATGGCTCAGCAGTTAAGAGCACCAGCTGCTCTACCAGAGGACTATGATTCCATTTCCAGCACCCACGTCACAGCTGCTTGTAACTTCAGGTCCAGGGTATCTGATGCCCTCTTCTGGTGTCCGTAGATACCGCATGCACACGGTGTATATACATACATACATACAAGCAGGCAAACACCCATATACATAAAATAAAAATAAATAAAATCTGTTTTAAAAAATGAGCTTGTAAATAAACAGAGTAGCAGGTGGCCTCAGGCTATGTTACAGCCATCTCCTGGAACAAAAAGTGTGGACAGGCTAACCAGACAGGGTGGTTCCCTTCCCTCTTCTTGCTTGGCCCACCCTCTCCTTCCCTTCCCCCTCTATTTTTTTTCTCCACTGAGCTTCATTCCTCCTTTCTTCTGTTCTCCAAACTTGCTGTGCTTCCTGGGGGCATGCCTTTCTTATTTACTTCTCAACTTCTATTCATTCTTTAGATAATCTTTGCTTTTCTGGGAAGAATTCTTTATTCTAGAGGCCTTTTTCCCCCCCCTGAACACTTAAAGTTTTCTTTTTGGCTGACAGGAATTCCTTGAATGAGTCACTTTTGCTTGCTCCCACATTGTCCTCATCTCTGTCACTGCACACATCACATTCATTTAATTGTTTGTAATCCTCCACAGAATGTGAGCCTGGAGGTAGAGAAGACCTGGGTTTCATTTACTCCCAAAGCTCAGTCTAGTGACAGGAACACAGTAAATCCCCAATCCTGTTGCATGAATGAATGAATGAATGAATGAATGAATGAATGAATGAATGGCAGAAGAAAACAGGAACCATCCTGTCATTATACCTGGCTACAGAGATAAGTAAGAATCAGTGTCCACGCTTAGAGAATCAAGTCTTATAGCAAGGAGTGTAACCAGGTGGCCGCGGTGCTGTGTTATAATAAATCAACAGATGTGTGGAGAAGAGAGTTTGGATGGGTCAAGGTCAGGAGGAGATCAAGGAGAGGCAGGAGAGATGGCGCATTGCTCTCTGCTTCCTGCTCTTGCAGAAGACCTGAATTTGTTTTCTAGTACCCACATCCATAGGTTTGCAAGTGACTGTAAGTCCAGCTCTGTGGGATCCCACTGACCTCTCCTGGCCTCCACAGGCACCTGCACACGTTACCCCCCCCCCACAGATGAAAATAAATCTTTAAGAGAGAAAGGGAGGAGGGAGGAAGAAGGAGAGAGAGGGAAAGAGATAGAGATAGATAGATAGATAGATAGATAGATAGATAGATAGATAGATAGA
>NW_026596039.1:15487344-15533139 GCF_907164565.1 Psammomys obesus
AGATAGATAGATAGATAGATAGATAGATAGATAGATAGATAGATAGATAACATTGAAGGGCAGGTATACATCAGGGAAGTTGCATATTTGTTCAGTCATGGTTCAATACATATTTATTGGTCCTACTATGTGTCTTTATATGGCTGTATACTCGGTGCCTGCTCTCCTCCTGGAGATACTGCCTTCGCCCACACCGGCTGTCCTCTGCCACCCCACACCCCAGCAGCTCTTCTTCTGCCTAGGAAGCCCCTTGGGGGAGCTGACATGCCTGCACTTGATCCAGGGTCCTGGCTGTTTCTATCTGGAGGAAGATGTGAGGGCTTGTGTTTCTCAGTGTTTGATCAAAGGAACACAGCTGCTGCGGGGATCTCTGTGGAAATGTAACCCTCTGGCTCAGGGTGCAGGCTGCGGACCTCACCATCTGTCTCAGACCCTGTCTGAGTGGAGACGGTCTTTGGCTGAGCAGCCTCGTGTGGGTCAGACAGTAATGCTGCACCTGTCAAGGGAAATAGCAAGACAAGAGAAAATGAAAAATGGAACACAAGCCAAAGGAAGCCTTATAAAGAAGCATACACACCATTACTCAGGGCGTCCATGGGGAAGACAGTGGAAAGAAACACAAGGTTACAAGAAGGTGGGAGATAAATTCTTACAGGGGTCATTTTACCGTAACACAAGAACTTCCGACTGATTTGTAGGCAGTCGAAGGAAAGAACGAATCATGTGCCTGTGTGTCAGGTTCTGCTTAGTGTCTCGACTCGGAGACACTAGCCACGTTTATGCCCTCTTCTTCGGCTGACTGGATGCAGGAGGGGCACATGGCTTATAATCGTAGCAATAGTCAGGGAGAGAGGAGAGGTGGGGATGGGCTCATATTTTCCTACTTAAGAATATTTATTTGCTTATTTGTTTCTTTCTGGTATGGTGGAACATACTTTTAATCTCTGCACTGTGTCAAGGTCATCCTCAGCTGCATATGGAATTTGAAGCTAGCCTGAGCTACATGAGACTCTTAAAAACATTGGTTTCAATCTTTATATTGTAGATATGATATTTTAGAGACATCAATGTCTCTAGAGACATTTAGGGACAATAAACAGCAGTGGCATGGCACTCGCTCTGATCTGTCCTCCAGCCATCACCTTATTTGGTCGATTCATTTCTTGTCCTTTACATAATTATTTTGTTCTATTTTTATGTACTTATTTTATTTTGAGACAAAGCCCCATGTAGTCAAGGCTAGCCTCTAGCTTGCGAGTGGGTAGGAGGCATACACACGTTAACCCTTCACGTGGTCTGGGTTTGGCATATGCAGTGTTTTCTCTTTTTAAAGATGTTTTTCCAACAGACAAATCTAAACTAACTCCCCCATTTTATAAACAATCCACTCCTTTCCCTTTATAGACTCACCACAGACCTTACCGTTTATTACTCATTTTATCATGCTTCCCCCACCAAAATAGGTCACTCAATGAGAATACATACATGCGTACATACACATATACATATCATACTGATTTTTTTTTTTTTGGATCGGGTTTCTCTGTGTAGCCTTGGCTGTTCTGGACTCAGTTTCTAGACCAAGCTGCCTCGAACTCACAGAGATCCACCTGCCTCTGCCTCCCAGAGTACTAGGATTTCAGGCATGTCCTGCCACAACTGGCTCCTTCTGATATTTAAACCCTAAAAAGTTAGAACTCTGGGGGGGGGGGTCTAAGTTACAAAGAATAGCAGACAAAGTAGAGATCTAGCACCCTTCCTCAAAGGCTGAAAAATTCTGAGTTCTACTAATTATTGAAAAATGTTAGGGAAAAATATTTTTCAAAGACACTTGTGCCTCAACTCACTACAGAAAAGAGTTTCTTGCTTCAAAAGCCAGCACTTCCTTTCATGAATATTTGACATGGTTATCAAAACCATGGCTTTGCAGTCACACACACACACACACACACACACATATTTTTAACTAGCAGAATAAATTTCCATAGGCAATTTGGGTGCTGCCTCAGACTACAATTATAGTGGAAGCTATTTCCACACAAACTTTTTTTGTTTGTTTGATTTTGGTTTTGTGTTTTTCAAGACAGGGCTTCTCTGTGTAGCCCTGGCTGTCCTGGACTCACTCTGTAGACCAGGATGGCCTCAGACTCACAGAGATCGCCTGCCTCTGCATCCCAAGTGTCCAGCCATCTATACAACTTTTTTAACCTAATGGGTTTCCCTCTTCTGAGTGTGAGGCCGACACAAGTGTGCTACCAGTAAGAGTCACCCAACTGACATCTTGAAAATAGCACCCCAAGTCCTTCCAGATTCTCTGACCTACTCATCTACCTTTAAGTTCTTTCTCAAAAAATAAACAAACAAACAAACCAAACAAAAAAACAATACAACAACCCTCCAAACCAACAAACAAAACCTTGCTTTTCCCACCAATCTGTAACCTGTTGAATATTAATATTTATTATTGATTTATCTTTTAGTTAAGCAGTGGTTATTCCTAAACCAGCTGTACACCCAAATCACCACACAGAGACTAGGATTTATTTAATTAACCTAGAGCACAATGCTGGGCAATAGTTACTCCATCCTAAATCTCCAAGCCCGCAATTTCCTCCCATTCAGATTTCCCAAATTATGCTTGCTTTTAGTCATATCTTAGTTCTGGTTCATCTCTCCTCACCATTCCAAGTCCTCTCGTGCTGATTTCTCCTCTCCCACTCGCTCCTTTCTCCTCCCCTCTTGACCAGGATGTCCCACCCTATTCTCTCCATTGCACAGCACTGGCTGTGCTGGTTGTTTTATTGACAATACAGAGAACAAATGATGACATGTTTACACAAACTTGAGACTGGCGATGCTTAGAATAAACATCACAATGCAATGTCTGGATTGAAACCAGAGAGTAGGGGAGAGAAATCAGCATTTGAATGAATGAAGGGTAAATTGTATATATTCCACAAGAACATTACACCAACAGTAACCAAATAAACACACACACACACACACACACACACACACACCCGCACACACACACAGTGGAGTCTATTTTATGTTGGTCAACTACTCCTGATATGAAGCCTGCTCTGGAGTCGTTGATATGTCCAGTGTCACTCTATTGGAGAAAAATGATTTTCACTCCCTCTCAGCAGGTATAAATGACAGTTTTGTTGTTCATCTTTTCCACAGTGGCTAGGTATCCATCCATCCGTCCGTCCGTCCGTCCATCCATCCATCCATCCATTTATTTTAAAAAATATAACAATATAAAATACAAGCTAAAACAAAACCATCACTTTGGAGCTGGACAAGACAAACCAACAGAAGAAAAAGAGCCCAAGAGAAGGCCCAAGAATCAGAGACAAACTTGCTCTCACCTTGAAGAACCCACAAAAACACTAAACCAGAAGCCATTATATATTTGTGGTGCATACCCGTGTAGACCCTTACAGAGCATGAACTTCTTAATTGCAAAAGCAATAAGGGTAAGTGTTGGGAAAGGAGAGACTGTTATGAAGGAAAAAGATAAGCAGGAAATAGCAATGTTACTTAACATTTGTTACTTGGCTCCTTGACTTGTACACATTTGTGGGTTTTTAAGTCACCTGTGTAGGTTTTTATTTACATATTTTGATTTTGTGTGTGGTGGGGGCATGCACGACGCTGTCAGAGGGTAACTCTTTGGAGTCTACTGTCTTCTTCCACCACGTGCGTTCCAGAGAACGAACTCAGGTTTTCAATCTGTGAAATATTTGTAGATGCTACAAAACTGAATACAATATAAACCTATTTAAAACGGTTAAATTTGGGGGCCAGGGAGATTGCTTGGTGACTAAGAGCAGTCGATGTTCTTACAGAGAGCCTGGATTCTGTTCTCAGCACTCACATGACAGCTCACAGCTAGTTCAGGAGATCTAACACCCTCTTCTAGCTCCTGTGGGCACGTGCATGCATGCACACACAGTAAGTAAGTAAATACATATATAAATCCTTCAAAATTCTTCTGGGGCTGGAGAGATGGCTCAGTGGTTAAGAGCACCCACAAGATAGCTTACAATCATCTTTAGCTCTATTCCCAGGGGACCCAACACCCTTTTCTGAACTCTACAGGCATCCAGGACACACACGGTGCACACACATACATACAGGGAAAACACTCATATGTATAAAGTAACACAGTAAAGCAAAAACTCTTCTAACACACTGTCGAAAGGCTCTCATAGTTTAACAGTCCAATTGTACAAAACAAAAACATAAAACACAGGTGATATTTATGTTATTTCTCTTTCAGAGAAGAGAGAGGGAAGCCTACTTATCAGGCTGCCCTAGCCTGGTTGGCAGGTTTTATATTTTTATTTATTTATTTATTTTTGAGGCAGGGTTTCTCTGTGTAGCCTTGGCTGTCCTGGACTCACTTTGTAGACCAGGCTGGCCTCGAACTCACAGAGATTCACCTGTCTCTGCCTTCCTCAGGGCTGGGATTACAGGCATGCACCGTGTAGCCCTGCTGGATGGCAGGTTTTAAAGGGTTAATAATTGAGCTTAGATTATTCACTAAGCTCATACACGGTGAGGCAGGAAGGAACATAGAACTGGATATAGTTGTTACATGGGACTACTGCTTTATCTTGAATATTTCAACTTTTATTTAAGAAAAGACAGGCAATACAGTGAAACTTTAAATTGTTCATTGTGTGTGTTAGGGATATTTTAATTATGTTTTAAAAACAGTTTATAACTTGTTAGTTTTCAAACAAAGAAAATCTACAACTTTTGCTGTTCAACTTCAGTAGCAGAGAAAGAAAGCCACTCATATTATGTACCAACCTGACGAACAGCTGTCAGAGCTGGTGAATAGTGGGATGCCTAGAATATACTATTCTTAGATCAAGAAATCCTGAGTCATCCAAGTTACTATAGCTCTTGTAAACATCACCATTATTTCTGGACTTAAAGTGATGAATGATTAGAACATTTATTTTTTGTCTCAACCCCGCCCTTTAGTTCTTCTTCTCCTTCTACTTCTTCCTCCTTCTCTTCCTCCTCTCCTCCTCCTTCTACAAACTGCCCTTGAACTTACTGTGTAGCCAAAGCCAAGATGTTAGGCATGTGTCACCACATACAGCTTGTAATATTTTCTCCAAAACTAAACCCCTAGAGTTAAAAAGTTCCAAATAAGCTATTTTCATATATGTATTTATATAGCAAACTTACTATATGGGCCACTTACTACACACTGAACACTACATGGCTAATCTGCAGGGTGAGAGACAGGGTCCTGATATAAGAAGGGGTGATGTCAGAAATATTGGTGCTAACTCAGTGGTGTTCAGAGACTGTCCATCCTGGCCCCAGTGATCAGAAATGCAACACTGCAATCAAGTTTTCTTGTTAATCACCACACCAGCATGGGAGCTGCTGAGCAAACAGGAGGATGCTCTCACTGAAGAAGAGTGACACCAAATATGACAACAAAGTCTGAGAAACCACAAGTTGATGACACTAGGGAGGAGGGCAATGAAGCTAAAGTAGGTCATTACAGGATCTCATGGAAGATTTTGAACCTCATCTGGGAGCTATGGGAAACCAAAGAAGTAGGAAACAGGATGTTTTTCCTCTCTGTGGAAGAACAGGCTCTGAGAGCCTGTTTCTGCCTGGGCCCCAGTTGAAAGTTCACTGTGGAACGCACGGTGTGGTTCATGGTTCGTGCAAGAATGCTGACGTGATGGGGTCTCAGCGTGATTCTGGCGTGCAGTCTAAGGTGGTAACAGTTAAGCCCTGGGGAAGCCTATTGACTCTGGTAGTGAAGGCACCTCCGGAAAGAGAGCTCATCCTGAGAGAGGGAAAGGTATCTACTGCCTCTGTCTATTTCCTGTTGCACTTCCTTATGAACGCGTGTCTAGAAAGACCCTGGAGCAGAGGCAAGGTAGTGCTCCTTAGTCCTTAGGATGACTGCGTGTTAAGCTAGACAGCCTGTGGGTATGTCTGTGATGGTGACTCTGGCAATTAACCTTTGAGTAGATGAACTCAGTAAGGAGATTGCCCTCAGCAGCGTACGTGGTCACGGTTCAGTCCACCGGGGCCTGAGTAGAACAGGAGGCTGGAATAGAGTACGACGCCGGTCCTCTCCTGAGTCTGCATGTTCTCATTCTCAGGCCTTCAGACTCAGACCGAATCACACCTCCAGCTTTCCTAGTTCTCCATGTGGATGGCACGTTGTGAGGTGTCATCATGGTCTCTAGAGTCCTGGGGACCAGCTCCCATAATAAATTGTCTCGTACACTATTGAAGGTCACCTGACTGATCTGCCCCATAGGGTGCAGCCACGGAGAGGGGCACATTTTTCCATCCCACCCCCTAGAGTGTCCTGAACTAACAGTTCTAAGATAACTCCACTCTTCCAAAGCTGTGGGACCCAGCATAGGTGGTGCTGTAAGACCTGGGGTCTCACAGCTCAGGAGTTCAAGATCGCTCCCTTCCCAGAAACTCCCCCAGACACGACTCATTGCAAAAGCAAGAGGTTTATTAACCATTGCACAATGGGGCCACCCCTGCTGGTCAGCAAAGAGTGGTCCCAGGAGACAAAGGCCTTTAGGTTTTTAAAAGAGAAATTGAGGGAGATTTGAAGTTGTAGTCTTGGAAATTTAGGATTGGATGAGGAAGCTATAAAGTAAGATAATTGGTTAGTCTTAGGTGCTCAAGCTTGGCCAGTCCTGCCAAGTGTGGATGCAGCTGCAATTGAAGGTGGGGGTGGTTAGCTCATCCTTGAAGCTTAGGGCTGCGGGCTCTTGGCTGCAGGTCAAAAGCTACTCAGAAGAAGTCTGGGTTCGTTGCTAAGAAACACTATCTCAAAGACAAGGGTCTGGTCCTTCTTTCTGCTGAGTGAAAGTCATTGCTTGCTTGCTTCTTTTTTTTTTTTTTTTTTTCTATCTGTCCTCACAGATAGGGTCACATTCCTCCATTCTCTGGAAAGGTACTAAGAGGCTTTAGCTTAACCTGGACCTAAAACTCAAAACTAATAGGCTTTAGAAGACATACAGGTTACACAGTTAGCCTAACCCTTTCAGTGCCTGAGGAGGAGCACTATGTAGGTTACACCAAAGCAAATGAAGGAGGTATTTGACACATAAATATCTCTCCACAGAGGGTGGTCTTCAGTGGGAAAAGCAGAAGCAGGGCTGGACACTGATTTCACACGCCTGCAGAATGCTGTAACATCTACCAAATGAGAAACAGACTAGGAAAAGAGGAAGATAACAGCTGATTGTAGGCTTAGATTTTCCAAAAACCTGCTTTATTTAGGGTTTGTAAAGAAGGTTATTAGGAAAAGGGGGTAGTGGGTGTTTTTAGATGTAGTTCTTTGGGGGCAATTCTACTCTTCATTGTCTGGATACCAGCAGTTCAGTCAAAAAGCAGACTTCAACTAGTAACACGAATCAACAGCAGCGGCCCAATCCAGCAGAAAGAGCAAGACTCTGGCAAATCAGTGAAAGCAGGAGAGCTCTGTCAGAGAGGTTCTCTGCAGCGCTTCTCTCAGAGAAGCGAAGTGCAGAAAAACGGAGACTAGCGAAGCGACGAGAACCTTACAAAGCACAGTAATGTAAAAGCATGGTCCCCCTGTCCGTGGGCTCCTATTTTACCTCGTCTCAGAATCCACACAAGGCTGGCTTTTCCAGCTGGCAAAACCCACGCCCCCTGCAGGAGACAGCTTCCAGCAAAAATGTCCCGCTCCCTCTCACGTGACTGTTTTCAGCTGACCCAGATCATGTGGCCTCACAGGAGTTTGTTTTCAACTGAGGAGGAACTAAAACCATTTCCACGTCCCACATTTGGGACCAAAATAAAAAAACACATAAAAGAACCCAAAAGTTTCACTACAGCTGACTTGATGTTTGTTATCACAGTGAGCTCCCATGAAGGCACAGATGTGATTTGTTGCGTTTGTTGGTGTGTGTGTGTGTGTGTGTGTGTGTGTGTGTACTTATTGGTGGGTTCTGCTTGACGGTGGCAAGTGGAGTCAAGAATCAGTGAAATAAATGCAAGCTGGAGTATTTCTGACCCAGCTTCCTAGGATCAACTCCCCGAATTCTCACAATATCAGTGGCTGGCACGCACGCCACGCTTGCTCGTACTGTAAAGGTGTCGGTTAAGTTACTCTCTGGCCTGCAGAGCATGTGCCCGGGTGCGCTCTGAGATGGCTTATCCCTAAGCCAAAAGGAAATGTGGCCTGTAGCTTTACCCAGCGAGCCTCCTCTGCAGCTTTGCAACAGGCGCTTGGGGTTCTCCTTGCCTCCAGCTGAAGGCTAAAGCCAAATGAACTCTTCCACAGGAACGATAAACAGTTTTGTCTGGTCCCCATTATTCTTGCTGCTCCTGCAATTGTGTTATTCTGACTGACAGATTCTCAGAAGGAAAGTCCATAAAATTTTGTGGATCAGATTCAATAAAGAACGGGATGTTTCCAGTAGACGTGGCTAGCTCAAGCCTCCTGGAATTGTTCAATAACGGCCCATCAAAGCCCTGCTGAATTCTTATTTTCTGTCAGAAAAATAACAAAGCGGTCTGAAATGCACGAGAGTTTGGAGGACAGATGGTATTTGCTTAGTAGTAAATACATTTTGGCTGTTTTTTACCCCAAGTAAGCTATTTAATGTGCTAAGAGAAATCTATTTGTTTACACAGCCTTACTATAGAGCAAAAAATATACTTGTTCTGGGGAAAAGACATGTAACTGGTTCTAAGTCAATGATGTTAAGTGCTGTAAGCTCACCTTCTTGGATTATTATAAAGAGGACTCACCCATAGTTTTATGGGTCTTGCTTCCACCTCTTATACAAGATCTCATCCCCTAGAAGGTTCCCCTAGTTCTAGAACCTGCAGGGCACAACTCACCAGTGCTCAGGAGCGAGCATTGCTGTTGTCTTGTTCTTGGCTCTGGCCTCTCTCAGCGGCTGTCTGCTTTTGAATTTGTCTGAATTTCACGCAAGTATTGAAAAGTATTACAGCTTCGGCAGGAGGTGGGCAAGACACATCAACATTACATTACCGGGTTCGCGGACATGCTGAGGTCTGAGAGATGACACACACAGGGACTGTCTCCCCAAGTCAGCGTGTGACACCGTGTCGAGGGACAAGGCGTTCAGGAGCTGTTTCCAGAGATCTGTCTTCTTCCAGCACTGCCCCTTCCTTCCTCACCCCTACCTCTCCCTCTCTCCCATCTTTTTGTCTCTTTTATCTCTCGAGATTTTGAGACAGGGTGGCACATATCCCAGGTTGTCTTCAGAGTCACTATGTAGCAGAGGGAAGCCTGGAACTCCAGACCCTCCTTCCTCAGCAACACCAACAGTGGGATCACAGGAGTACCACCACGCCTCAGTTTGTGCTTTTCTCTCTTTAATTTTTAAAAGTTTTATTGTAAAATGATGACTTATAATTCCGTGTTCAAAATGGTATCATGATCTAGGGTGGAATAATTATACCAACCTAACGAACATATCCATCACCTGGAAAGTACAATTTATTTTTTATTTTTATATAGTTTTTGGTTTTTCAAGACAGTTATGTGTGTGTAGCCTGGGCTGTCCTGGAACTTACTCTCTAGACCAGTCTGGCCTTGAACTCAGAGATCTGCCTGCTTCTACCTCCCAAGTGCTGTGATTAAAGGTGTGTGCCACTATACCCAGATCTAAAAAGTGCTTTTTGTAGTAAGAGCAATGGAAACTTTCTGTGATGGTTGTTTTGGTTGCTGCTTTGACTGGGTTGAGAGATGTCTAGGATTGGTGAAACACACCCATGAGGTGTGTCTGCACAGGGTGTGTCAAAGAGGATGGATTAGGGATGTGGAAGACCTGTTCTGAAGGTGAGTGGTACGGACTACTGGGTTGGGAGCTTGGTTAAGAAACACGGAGGACAGGGAGGCCAGCTAGTGTGTGCAGCTTCTATTCTTCCTGACTGTGTGGGCAAGGCTGCAGCTCTCAGCAGCAGGCTCCAGTTTCTTTAGCCTTTTGATGGGAAGTCATCCTCATTGACTCCCTGAGAAGCTTCTAGGCAGTCATCATATGCTGATTCATCTCTTTGTACTATCTATCTGTCTGGCTATCTATCTATCACCTAACCTCTCCATGTGAATTTATGTATGTACATCTGTATATAATTGGTTCTGTTCTCTAGAAGACCCTGACATACTTGTAGCAGTTTTGTATCTCACATAGTACTGTAGCCATAATGCTGTACAATAGATCTCAAACACTTGCAGTGAGACAACACTTCCTCCTTTTGTCCCCTCTAGCCATCATCTCCCACACTCTGAAGCCTCTGTAATCACTGCTCTGCTCTGCTTTATGAGTTCATTTGTGGGGGGTCGGCTGGGGTTCCACACATTCTTGTTTCTCTCTGCGCAGCTTCCTTCATTGAGCACGATGTTCTCCAGTTTTATCCATGCTGTTACATATTACAGGACTTCCTAGGTCTTTTTAAAGGCTCTGTAGTCTTCCATTGTGCAATGTATCATATCTTTTTTTATGCATTTGTCTGTTGATGACCACTCATGGCTCCATAATTTGGTTATTGTAAGTAGCCCTTCTTAAACTATCTTCTCTCTGTGGCTTTGGCCCTATTTTGTATTGTTATTTGTGCTTAGAACAATGTTTTGTATGCAGTACTGTTTACTTGGTACCAGCTAGCATTCTCAGGCGTAATAGCAGGCTAGTGACCTCGGCCCTTTGTCATGCACTTTCCCTGTCCTGCCCTGACAGTAACTGTATCTGAGGAGCTAGCTGTAGAGGGTGGAGGAAGCCCGAGTGTGTGAAGTCCAGAGTGTCACTGTTGACATGGGCATCACTATGCCAAGGATCCTAGCCTCAGACCCAGAGGAAAATGACAGAGCCTTCCCTTTGGGTCTATGTGTGGATGTTGACAGTGACCATTTTTTCTCATCGTTCCATAAAGTTACGGCCTGAAGACTGCTCCCCTACAGAGATTGCTCCTACCAAGATGAGCTAAACTTGTCTCCTTGACCAGCTGTCAACCATAAGCCCCGCCTCCTTGTTCTCTTTATGCAATAACCCAACCTCCTTGTTCAGCTGTCTGCAATGACCCTGCCTCTTTGTTCAACACTATATAAGAAGCATCCAGGGTCCTGGAATTTCTCCCAGCCCACCCTGTCACAGCTTTCCCTCCATCTGTTCATCTAGCTGTCATTCATGCCCCCATTTCCTTGCCACCTTCGTCAGGTCCAAGTCCCCGAAGTCATGTCGGAATAGTGAGGAGCACATGGATGATGAGAGAGAAGTCAGGGAAGCTACACTTGCTGAAACTGACATGCAGCATGACGTTACTCATGCTTCTAACATAAGACTTTGTTCTTACAAGCTTTTTTTTTTGTCATCATTAGATTTTTTTTTTTTTGAGACAGGAGTTCACTATGTAATCCTGGCTGGCTTGGCACTCTTTTGGTAGATCAGGCTGTCTTTGAACTCCTGGAGATCCACCTGCCTCAGCCTTCCAAGTGCAGAGACTTAACAGCATAGACTACCACACTGAGCATGTCTGCAGATTTTTTTAATGGGGTGACAGGGGCATGGGTCACCAAAGCCTAGAGGTTGTTTGATGACTCCTCATCTTTATTATGTTTCCTACACACTCTTCTCCTTTTTGATGCCAGAATGACGCCCCCCCTTTTCTTGCCATCCTTTTTGTGGGAGCCACTCTGCCAGGTCCAAAGTATATGTTTTTTTTTTATACTGCAGTGGTGGCTTTCCTCATTGCTTGGACAAATTCTTGACAAACACCACTTAAGGAAGCAAGGGTTTGTTTTGGATTCATCATGGCAAGGAAAGTACGGTGGTGAGGTGCATAAAAATTAACCTCAGTGGCAACACCACCACCTAGTTGAATGCTTTCATGCCATCTCTGGCCCTCGACTAAATTGTAGATCAGTAGGCATAGAAATAATGTCAAAGACTGCTCAGTTATGTCCTACTACTGTCAGGCAGAACAGCACCTCGGCCAAGAAGTTGATATATAAGGAATGCCAGTAGGTCATAAAAAGGGAAGAGGCAGTATCATGAAAGAAGGTTTATGGCACGGGGTTGATTTGTTTTACCTATAGTGACATTAATGATAGTTTTTCCTTAAAAATCACTTTACGTTTATTTATTTACTTAAAAAATATGTGTGAATAAGTGTGTGGCCATGCGGGAGTTGGTTCTCTCCTGCTACCATATGGGTTCTGGGGACTGAGCTTGGGTTGTCAGGCTTGGCCTATTGTCGGGCCCACATTAGTGGAAATCAAAATTTCTCATACATTTATGTTTTTAGATATGTTACACTGAAAGTGCTACTTTTTAAGTGGACAAATAATAATTTTGAGTGGGTAGAAGAAGAACAGCTGCGCCTTAGTGACCACGAAAACATTCCCCAGCATTTGAAACAATCTGGCAAGAGCTTGGAGGGAGGTAAAAGACAGAAATCTGACTACAGTTACAGAATTTGCCAGATGGCAACAGATAACAGCCAACCTTCGATTGTGCTATAATTAATATTCTCTATCTGTCACTTCAGCAAGCTATCATTTTACAAGACAAGTGGCGACAGAATGTTGTAATTAGATTACCCTTCGATGGGCTTACACCAAAATGAAGAAATGGAATGGAAAAATCCTTCTTTTATTAATGCCTCTGGGGAGGTAGGGATGATGAGAAAGGCTTGGCCATGAATACAGGTATGCAGAGAATTGTGTTTGCTTCTTCTTTCTGGGAATGCCTTGTTTTTATTGACCCTAACTGGGGACTATCAGATTTACCCTATTATCCTCAAAGACAGGATTTACTGAGCAGCACAATTAACAGAGTCGTGTTTATATTCCTCAGCGGATGGCTTTCAACTCCATTTAAACAAGTTAGGGACTCCACTTACCTTCCAACATCCGACTTGTTGCAAACTCATGCTTGTCTCATTTAAGCCAGCATTTGTTGTTGAAAATGGTGTCATCTTACTTGTTTAAGATATAGTCTGTGGGCTGGTGAGATGGCTCAGTGGTTAAGAGCACTGGATCTTCTACCATTGGTCTACGGTTTGAATCTCAGTACCCACATGGTGGCTCCCAAATTTCTGGAACAGGGTGATGCCCTCTTCCAACCTTCCAGGCAGCCGCACACATGTGGTGCCCACATTTACACACAGACAAAATATCCATAGGCATAAAGTACAACACAAAGGGAATAAAAGGATTTAGTCTAGGTGTTCCTATCTAGTCTATACCTCACATTCCCACTAGTTTAGACCGGGTCTACTTCTAACCCCTATCTAGCCAAATGACTGGGCTTTGCTGTCTGCTTTTACTGCTATGCTAGTTTAACTGACACAGATATAAGCTGTTCTTCTACGACTGTTTCAGGAGAAGCTAGTTGAAGATGTGACCTCGCTGTGCATTGCTTTGATGGAAAGTTACGTGTGGCAGCTCATGGGACTGGGGTGGGGGTTAACGTCTATTGCTAGGACAAAAGTCAGTTCTGAAGGAGAACTTACAGGATTCTGGAGCTTGGTGTGGGGAGTATGGGTTCAAGGCAGAGGACGCTTCACATTTCAAACAGCCAATGATACGGGTGATGAATCAAAATCACATTTTCCTAGCTTCACGTGCTGAGTAGTGAAGGCAGCAACGCGGAACAGTTTGTTAAAATTGGTCCACCGCTCTTGCTTTATGATGTCCTGTAGATGGGGTAGAGACGTTTATAAAGTGGTAAAAGATGGGTTTAAATCCCACATCATTGCACCAAAAGTTAGCTGGGAACAAGAGTTTTCACATCCCTGCTTTGTTGCTTCCAATTGGCAGCCACAGGAGCAAAGCCTTAGTCACCATGTCCCCCTGAACACAAATAGGCTGGAACCTTCGGAGCTTGTCTCTTTGAGATGTTTCACCAGTGACATCACAGTGATTGCCACCTCCCTCAGATTACTTCAGGCCCTGCCCAGAGCCCGGGAGCTCAGACAGCCGGGGAGACAGCTGGAGTTGGAGAGAGAAGTCTAGGGCAGCCTGGGTGTGTCCTTGTGCCTCTTCAGGTAAGATTTTGTGTTTACCAATATCTCCCTGTCTCTCTGTGTATGCAATTTTCAAACAAAAATGTTAACTAATGCTTATATTTCCCGATGGAACAGGTAACCATCATATAGGTAGCTTCTTAAGCTGTGAAGTGAATATTGATTCCTGTTTTTTCCTTTGATATGTAGTTTCTCTTTTTTCTAGTTTTTATATTTTTTTTTCTACATCCCAGAAGAAAACCGATGTCAAATTTCTTGTACAATTTGGTGCTGGTTTGTAAGGCTTTGGCGCATCCACAGGACAACCATTTTGGCTCATAGAGAAGGCAAAAAAGGAATTAAAAACTTTTGTGTGGGCTTCTAGCAGGGAAACAGAACACGAGTGACTAAATAACTGCCTGACTTTTCTCATTCATCCCAAATTTCAGACTTCAGTTATGCCTTGATAGAATTGCACCCACTGGGAGTTCATTGGATTGCTGTTTTATTCATTTAAAAATATACAAAACAATAAATATTTAAGGTTTCTGTCAAGTACAAGAAATAGCAAAGGTGAATTCACAGAGAAGAGACATGTGGTGCTCAGCCTGTCAATCCGGTGAGGCTGGAAAAAAATGTGAAGAGTGCAAAAGATGCAAGTAGCTGAAGCATGAATTATAAGGGACACGAGTGTAACTATCATTTACCAAGAACCAGATAGATCGCTGGCAACATCCCAGAGGTACACTCCAAATTATGTCCCTTCTGCCTTCTGTCCCCAAGTGTGGAGCTTGTCTGTCCTTCCTTTTTTTGAATTTTATCACCTGTGTCTGTGTTCCAAAGCAACATGATTAAGCTCCCTGTTCTTGACTTTGTGCAAATGGAGTCACATTCTCTTCTATTCTTGCAAATCCTCCTTTCATCCCACAGTTATGGTGTGAGATTCATCCATCTTGCTCTGTAAAGCTGGAGTAAAGCGCGTATTTTCTTTACTCCACAATATTCAAATGAATGTGAACACCACATTTCGCATCCATTCTACTGTTGGTGGCCAGTTTTTTTCCAATTTGTGGCCCTGTGGGGCCACATTCGGTATCCTTTGCTGTAAACACTTCATCTAACAGGATCCCTTCCCTCTCTCCTCTGCTCCTCTGAACACTCATGAACATTCTCTTCTCCTCTCTTAGTCACTCATTTTCTTCTGCTTATTCCCTACTCCAGGCACCTGTTGGCAAAGGGTTTCACTAGTAGTTGACAATTTATATCATGTTAAGGGCTGAAAGAGAGATTAGAATTGAAAGAGAAGTGGCTGGCAAGATGGCTCAACAGATAAAAGCAGTTGAGGCCAAATCTGATAGCCTGAATTCAATCTCCAGGTTCCCCAGGAGGAAAGAGAAAACCAACTCCTGAGAATTGTTCTTGGACCTCTGCATGTGTACTGTGACATACATGTGTCCCCAGCACCAAATACATACATAGACATAATAAAAATTAAGAACCAAAAGGAAATGAAACGTAAATCAATCATCACTGGCTATATTTTAAAATGAGATTCTATAGTGGGTTCATTGGCATAATGTGGTATGTTATTATACTGTATATTATGCTAACAATTAAGTAACAAACTGGATTATTCTGCTGATATCTATGGAATTAATAATTTGGTCCATTGATGATACAACAAACATAACAGTTACAGTTAACTCAGTCAGGCCAAAAGTTGCTGCAAAGCTTTGGCCCCTTGAACTTTGATCTTTTGCAAACCAGTACTCTTTCCATCTAAAACTTTTCTTTCCATGCTAGAATTTTGTCCTAAAATAATAGTATCTACTTAAATTATTTAAAATATAGAAGACTTAGATTTTATTTTGATTGTATAAACCAAGCGTCAATTTCACTACTTAACCAAAATTAACAGTCTGATTGACAGTGTTGTCTGCACTCTTGGAGCATACTTTTTTGCACGTATAATCTGTATGCACATTGAAGATACCATCTTTGCTGTCTGAAATGTTTACAGTCTAGGCACATCCTGAGCTTGACTAAAAATAACTGGCACAAGCCCTTGTTGAAACAGAAATGCTCATGAGGTTAACACTTGTTCTTTGGCCCGAGTACCTGTTGTGCGAGGGACTTCTGGTTGACCTCTGCCGGCTTTGCGCCAGTGTGGGCTTATACGAAGCTGTGCAGCTGTTGGAGCTACCTTGTGCTTTCACCAGGGTTGGATGAAGACCTAAGGCATCTTTAAATCTGAAAGATTTTATCCTACTCCTAAATGTGATCTGAAGAAAGAGCAAAACTAAACTATAGTGTTTTTCCTGTTTCAGTGTCCTTGCTTGCAGATATTTAAAAAAAAAACAAAAACAAAGTTAACACGCATATATAGACATGCTGGAGATGGAGAGAGAAAAATGTAATATTTTATCTCTTACACTAAACTATGCCACTAATACAGGATAAACATACCGGTCTTGGGATGACAGCAGGAAGAGAAACTGGGCTATCTGAGTTCATCCACATTCTTCAGAGAAACACAGTTAACTTTCTCTTTCTCTTTCTCTCTCTCCCTCTGTCTTTGTGTGGGTGTGTTTGAGAAATTGGTTCATTTCATTGTAGAGGATGGCACGTCCAAAATTTTCAATGTTAGCTGCCAGGCTGGAGCTTCAGAGAGGAGTGGTAGCTTAACTTCAAATAAAATCTGAGGTCAGATGTTGGAGACCAGGACATTGGCAAGGCTGATTCCTTTAAAGCTTTTCTTCTTGGCCTGAGAATGACCATTGTTTCTGTGTTTCTACAATGTCTTCCCTCTATAATGTCTGTGTCTTAACTGCCTCTTCTTAAAATGCCAGTCATATTGATTTAGGGGCCCCTGTAGTCACTGATCTAGTTTGTTTCTCTTTCTGTGGTAAAACACAGAAGCAAAGCAGTTTAAGGTGGAAGGGTTTATTTTTAGCTTACAAGCATAGTCCTTTATGGAGAAAAGCCCGGGCAGTAACTTGGGGCAGGAACCTGGAGGCAGAAACTGGAACAGAGACCATGAACACTGTTCACTGACTTACTTCCCCTGGCTTGCTCAACTACCTTTCTATTTTTTTAAAGAATTATTTTATTATTTAATATTTCTTTTTACTATTTTAAATTATGTGTATCTGTTTGTGTGTGGGCATGTGCTCATGAACGTAGGTACTCAAGGAGGCCAAGATCATCAGATCCCGTCAGAGCTATAGGCAGTTGTGAGCCTCCCAATGTGGGAGGAATTATTCAGTTGGGTTCTGCCTCAGGGTTTTACTGCTGTGAGGAGACACCATGACCATGGCAACTCTTATAAAGTAAAACATTTAATAAGGTCTGGCTTGCAGTTCAGAGGTTTAGTCCATTGTCATCATGGTGGGAAGCATGGCAGCCTGCAGGCAGACATGGTGCTGGAAGGAGCTGAGGGTTCTACATCTTGATCCTCAGGTGGCAGCAAGGAGAGGCTGGGTGCCACATTGAGCATAGCCTGAGAACTGGAGACCCCAAAGCCTGCCCCTACCATGACACGCTTCTTCTGATGAGGCCACACTAATTGCAACAAGGCCACACCTCCTAACAGTGTCACTCCCTATGGCCAAGCATTCAAACACGCAAGTCTCTGGGGGGCCGTTCCTGTTCAAACCACCACAAAGTCCTTCTTCCCAGGTGATTTTAGGTCTATATCAAGTTGATGCTGAAGTTACCTATGACTCTGGCCTCATTAACATACTTACCTCTTAGGAGACCATATCTCCAAGATTTCAATGATAAATTTAGGAGGAAGGGTTGGGCAAGTCAGCACAAACACTTTCCTCTTCCAAGACTTCCATTTCCTTTAAGGAAGACTGAACATCTTCTGGGAACATTCACATGTCTCTTATTTTGTGTCTCTTACTTTATTAGGAAGTGAAGACCAACCAGAGGTCCTTGGTGTGTTCTCAGAAGTTTGCCTGGAGTTCTCATCCAGACGTTCTGAAGATGGAGCGATCTACCCGGGAGCTGTTTCTCAACTTCACAGTTGTTCTGATCACGGTTCTTCTTATGTGGCTCCTGGTGAGGTCCTACCAGTACTGAGGGGCCATGCCACTCTCCTGGGAATGACTGCTGTGCGCCCTGAGCTTCCGCTGCTGTGTTTGGAATGGGAAGCCACTCCGCTGGCCCCTCCAGCATCTCTGTTCCACCCTCACAATGCAGTAATAGATCCTTTACGTGCTTTTTAAAGATGCTGTTCTTGTGGGCTGCCAAAAGCTTGCCAGCCAGCGAGCCTTAGATCTGTTCCCTAGCGTGTGCACTATTCGGGCCATCAGGTTAAAAATTAAACTGAATTTCGATGATGCAGAGTAACAGCAAGCTCCTGGTCTGTGTCAACACCCCCACCTCCCCAACTCACTCTGTCTGCCATCAAGCTAATTCAACCCTTCGGAAGAAATGTGAGAGGAAGTCCTTGCCAGTCCCTTGAGTTCTCATGTGAATAAAGTTAAGCCACTCATGCAAATGGCTTTCAGAATTTATTTTAGCTTCTATGTGACCCTTGGCTGGGACCAAAGTGACAAATAACGTACTATTTATAGCATTTGAGATTAGCCAAGATGCCCCAGCTGCCTAGGATCTGAAGGAAAGTCAGGTTAGAGTGTCACATTTTAAATACTTTTATTGCTTCTCAAACCTTTCCTTCAATAATACCACAGAGGGAGAATAACTCCATCCTGCTAGAAGGCTTGGGTCAGAGCCCAGAGTGTCCACTGACAGAATTCCTCTGGAGTCTTAGCTTTATCCATAGGTTCCACAAGAAAAGGGCTTGTCAGTAAAGCCCTTACCTGAGTTAGGATCCTCAAAAGCTGTGTGAAACCCCAGCACAGTGTGAGTGGCGATTTCGGTGATGGTGAGATGGGCGGCAGAGACAGGTAAGACAGATACTGGAGACTTTCTGGCTGGCCAGTTGAGCCTACTTGACAAAGTCCCATGCCTCAAGGGGCCCTCTCTCTAATAAAAGGTGGGAAGCACCTCAGGAACACCACCTGAGGCCGTTCCCTGACCTTCACATGCATGTACACAGATGTGTGTGCACACACCTCCACACGCAAGGGTCCTCTCCCAACTATGCACACAGACATACAAACATGCACACATGTACAAAGCGCATTCAAACACATGAACATGCATGCATATATGCATACACACTCACACACCAAAAAAAGAACAAGAAATACATATTCTACTCACATTGCTACATCTTTTTGCATGTACATATTTAGAATAGTTAATCGCTGGGTAAAACTAGAGCATGAATCATGCCCAATTTGGTCATTGTCATTATGCAAATAAGAGCTAGATACAAGGACAATTTCAAGAAGGGAAAATGGAAAGCACACATTTGCACGCACGTTCACAAGACAAAGCTAGCATGTTGCTAATACACCCCATGCTGGACAGACCGAATCTGTGATTTGTGCCAGTTCTGCCGCAACCACAGGAAAGAGATCTGTTAAATACCCTGTTTCACACCGCCCTCCAATGAAGGCATTCCTTGCTAAGAATCTGATCTATCATGGCAACACCACCTACACCGCACTCCTGCCCCACCCGCGGCTCTGTCTGCATCCAAAGAAAATCAATACAGCAGGGAAAGCGTTCTCCAGCTTTGGATGATGCATTCCTTCCAGACCAATTAGACAGAAATCTGAGTGGTAGAGCCGGAATGACAGACACGGCCTGAACAGAAAGCACAGCGTCCTTCAGACGGCGTTAGAGTGTAGCCAGCGTTGAGAGCCGGCCATTGCTGCTCAGACTGGCATGCGGCAGCTGTTTCTTGAAAGGATTCCAGACAATTCTAATGTGCAAGGGACTAACAGCTGATAGACTTTGAGAAAGTGCATTTTGAGAGATTCTTCCCCCCCCACCCCCAAATATGGTCTCTGATGTCCCAGCTCTCATTTTGGAGGTAGGTCACACATGTGGACGAGTGTCTTTAAAGGTTTATCATGTGGCACACACTCTCAGAAGTCTAGGGGGCTCCTGGGGGGATGGTTAGAAGAATGTCCTTTCCTTGAAGAAGACCTCTGAGGGTCTACTGAAGTTGATGACTGTTTGGGAAGGTGTGTGCATGGTGGGGCGGGGAGGAATGAGAGCATGGAGAGCCACACATGCACTCTCCACGTTGGACCCTCTACTCATTGCCCAAAGCCCGGTCCCGGCGCCACACAGGAACCGCTTAGTGCCTCCACTGCATGCTCTCCCTGTCCGGGGCTCCCTGCACGTATCCGAAGTGGACAGCCATGGGAACTGAAGCTTGGAGACCTCACCAACTGGGTGTCGGTGGTGAAGCTACATATCTAAGATTAAGACAACAGTGTCACCTTAATCTTTGCTGGTGAAAGCTTTATTGTAGATCTTCAAGCCGTTTGATGATGTTTCAAGTCTTATCCTCAGATTCTTCAGCAATCTGAAATATTGGCTTCATTGGATAAAAGTACCTTGCAAAACTCTCTGTATGCTTTCTCTTACTGATCCTCACCCCATTTCTGTCCCTAATTTCTAATCTGTGGGTACACATAGGAAGATTCCTCGATGTACTGGACCAGTGTCTCAGGACACATCATGGGTTACCTTCTCCAGGACAGGGGCGTCCACCAATAAGCTCAGTGTGGAGCCAGGATGGACACGCAGCACCTTCCACATGTCACTGGTCATTAGAGCTAAATTCCACCCTCACTTAAAAGCCTTTTTTTATGTGTGACTTTCCTCAGTCCCCTGGGAACTCTTTTTTAATCATTATAGTACCCTTTGCTGCCCCAGTATTGGTCCCAAACCCTCAAAATGGGCTTGGAACCCAGACATGATGCTTGATCTCCTCTAGAATGGCGAGAACTGATTTCTAGATGCTGACTAAAGCTCAGCACACAGGCCTGAGCCCATTCTAACATTCCTTTTTTGGTTTACACATTCATTCATTGGTTCATTTGCTCAAAATACTTATTTTGAAACTGCTGAGTGTTTGACATGATACTAACCACCAGGGATAACATGGCTAGTAAAACAAGTAAGCCCCACACTCATGGAGCTTATGGTTGAATGGAGGAAGACAGGTATATTAGAGTGCAGTTAGAATACTGTACTAAGTCATTTGACAGCAGAAGGAAAGTCTGGCAGCAAAGAGCAGAGGGCATAGCAGGTTCTGGAAACTGAAAACCATCTCATTTTTAATTTTTTTTTAAAGAGAGAGACAGCTTGTGGTGTTGTTAGTATCTTCTAATCTTGCACTAAGCAGTGCATCTTTGAAACAGCTCATTTTTACCTACTGAAATTGGTCAAGGTTCTCTAAAGGAGCAGAGCTGACAGAGTGAACATTGCAAAAGGCATATATTAGGTTGGCTTCCATGACACAGTCTGGGCCAACAATGGTTGTGCACCAGAGAGGCAGGGAACCTGGTGGCTGCTCAGTTCACCAAACTGGATGCCTGGGCAGTCCCAATTTGGTGTTGAAAGCCTGGAGGATTCCTGAAGGACCTTTATTCTGTTAGAAGGCTGATAAAGCTGGGCTCTGTTATCAGCAAAGGGAGACAGCAGCAGTGGCAGCAACAGATGAACCCATCTGCAAGGAGTAAAAGTATGTAAGCTACCCCAGCTCTGTCCCCCCTCCCCCCGACTCACCCTCACATCTGGGCCACTTCTCAAAAGCAGAGCCCACTCTGTGCAAGGGTCTTTCCCCTCGGTTTATCTTCACAGACCCACCCAGAGATGTGTCTTTAGCTGATCCTAGACCCAATCAAGTTGACAACCAAGATTAACCATTACACTAACTTATTCCCTTAAATTGAAATAAATACTCAATCCGGGCATAATGGCATACACCTTGTGCTGGATGGTTTTATGTCAACTTGACACTGGCTAAAGTCATCTGAGAGGAGGGAATTTCAATTAAGAAAAATGCCTCCATAAGATCTGGCTGTAGACAAGGCTGTATGGCGTTTTCTTGATTAGTGATGGGTGTGGGAGGGCCCAGCCCATTGTGGGGGGGACCGACCCTGAGCTGTTGGTTTGGGGTTCTATAAGAAAGCAGACTGAGCAAGTCATGAGAGCAATCCAGTAAGCAGCACTCCTCCATGGCCTCTGCATCAGCTCCTGCCTCCAGGTTCCTGCCCTGTGAGTTCCTGCCCTCACTGCTTTTGATGATGAACTGTGAGAGTGAAATAAACTCTTTTCCCCTCAAGTTGCTTTTGGTCAGAGTGTTTTATAAAAGCAAAATAAAAACACTAAGACACACCTGGAATCTAGGACCAGGGAAAATGAGGCAGTAGGAATATAAGGCTATCTCTGGTTATACATATTCTCTGCTTCAAACAAAACAAAACAAAAGAAAACAAGACACATATGTGTACTCATGTCCGACAATTCTAGCACTATCTCTGGCTCCCAACTCCTCTCAGTAGGGCTCTGGAATAGTTGCCTCCAAAAAGCATTCAGATCAATTCGTGTCCCCGCCCATGACTCTAAGAAGACCCCAAGGTACTGTGACACAAACATGTTTCTGGGTTTGCTTCACACATACAGACTAGAGTACATGAAATGGCCACATGATTGCAGTGTTTTTATGGTTTTCTTACTGAAGTCGGGGCTCCTAGCCTAGAAGGAGCTTAAGGAGACAGCTTATTCTTTAAAACTCAGTGCTTCCTGCCACTTCCTGGTCCCTTGAACTGGAACACAACTCCGTGGGCCACTGGAGTACATGGTCTGTGACGTACTTGTATGGCATCCCAATGCCACACTTTCCTCATCATTCCTACCCAGAATCCTGTTCCAAGTACCCAGGGCACCTCACAAAATAGTCAGTGACAAAAGTCAGCTACTTCTGCTCTGTTTTCTTCTGATATTAACCACTGTTCTAGGCATTTGATCACTTTTTTTTTGTTTCAGAATCATCATCATCATCATCATCATCATCATCATCATTTTGTATAAAAGGTCTTTCTTAACCAATCTATGGCCACCCATAGTCTATCTTTTGGTTGCCTGCCCTATCTGCCTCTCCTAAGCTCTCATTTGTAACCACTTCTTGCTATTTGTAGTTTCAAGTATGCCCTCTGTCTTCTCTCGCCATGACCCTGCACAGCTATCATATTGTCTGAATGTCCCACTTTTTCCCTGGCTAACTCCTGCTCACTTACTAAGAATGCCATTAAGTGTTATTGTCTCCTGGAAACTGTCCCCAAATAATTCCCTTCTCCCTGGGCCTCCTGCCCGTATTTTCATAGCACTTATCACATTCTGTTGTTTGTTTGTGTCTCTCCGATGTGTGCTTCTCTGTGCAGACACCCTTCAAAGCTTAATTTTAGTTTCTAGTGGTCCATCGTCATCACTGGCTAAGTATCTGTTGAAGACATTATGACTGCCTGGTCAGATAGCAAAGCTTTGGAACATACAGCTACCATTTCTGTGACTGAAGACAAGGCCTGTGCTCATCGCCTCCTCTCACCCCCATTATTAAAAAAATGAAAGGCATAGGGAAGAAAATTGGTTTACTTCTAAAAGTTCTGCTACACGAATGAGCAAACTAAACCTAAAAAAAAAAAAAAAAACTTTATACAGTTGAAACAACCTTTTCAAAGGCCGTTAGCTCCTTCGTGAAATATTCATGATGCTTGCTTCTTTTGATCTGTCTCTATCTCCACCCTGAACAAGTTGACAATGTTTATGAATTACTCATCAAAGCCCAAAGCATTGAGCATATTTTCAAGTTCATCTACCAACAGGAGAAATTTTCATTATTCAAACCATGTGTAGTTACGAATCTATTCACTAGGTGCCTAGTGTGTGTTAAGAACTTTCGTGGATTATATTTCATTTAATCGTTTGTATCGTGTGAAATATTTGTCCTTTTTTATTTGAATTTTATTTCTCATTTTTTTTTAAAATACAGGCTCTCACTATAGATCCCAGGTTGGCTTCAAAACCATAGTCCCCACCTCAGATTCCCAAGTACTGGGATTACTACACGCAGCTTGTTTTTTGTAGTTAGAAATTTTTATATATTTATTTTTTGAAACACTCTGCTGGTCTCTGGACTCAAGGGATCATCTCACTTGAGCCTCAGAATTACACAGGTATGCAATACTGGGTGCCTAGAGTGAAAAACCATTTATCTTGGTTCTTATCTTGAGTTAAGAAGATGTATGCTCAGAAAACAAATGTATTTAGCCCTAAGAGACAGAATGTAAAAATAAATTTAGTTCTATCCAGTTCTGAGGTCAGGAAGCTACAGCACTTTCCAATAATGGATGTCAGGTGGTGAGACACTAGCAGGCTTAGAAGGTATTGAAGATGGACCCTTCCCTCAAAACCCGTGGTTTGTAAAACCAGGAGCTAACTGGTTAAAAGAATGAACTTGGGTCTGATTTCCAGTCCTGGGTGCAGCCAGGACACTCTAAACTGCCCGAATGATCATAAGATTACTCCCTACAAGACGGCCTTTTTAAAGGACAAAGGCATACCACTGACCTCTTTCCTCAAGAATTTAGTCCAAATAGGATGGTCAATGAATCACCTGAACAGAACCCCCACTCCCACCCACTTAAACTTTTTAAGAAACTTCCAGAAATTGTATAAAACTTACTTTTTAGGTTTTATGGGTTTAGGCAACGGTCTCTCTGGGCACTCTTCAGTCTCATAGGATAAGGGTGTTTTCCTCCACAACGGTCCCTTTGGCCACTGTTCACTTTAACCCTTGAGAGTGGTTTAGATCACTGTACAATCTTCTATGTAGCGTTCCGAGTGTCTCTTGTGAATCCTTTTGATTGTGATCACCACGACCAGGGAGCCGAGGAGGATCCAGAAACCACCTAGCCGTCCCTCACACCATCACGTGAGTGAGTCAGAGCATAAGGTGGTTTTCTTTACTGTGGTCTGCTAGTTCCGAAGGCACGCCGTACATGGATACAGTGAATACCTTATTTGCTGTACGGCTCAGCTATATAGCATGTGCAACTAAGCAATTTTCTATTTCCAGAGACCCAGAGCCCTAGAACCACTTTTCCTCTCGGCTGGTCAGTAGATGGTCAGAGAGGACATGTCCAGTGCCAATGCCAGCTGTGGAGATGACAGTTCCGCCTAGAGAATTAGCTGGTGTGCACACTGTTAGGGTCTGTCACATAGCAATTCCCACCTCCTGCTCATGAGAGTTAAAAATAATGGTCCAGGAAATGCCATGTCTCAGACTGCATTTGGCTTCCTGACAGGTCATCCTCAGTCAAGCTCCGACTTTTGTGGGCCCTAATTTCCTTAGCAGAAGGAGGGCTGGAAAGAGAGCCCAGTTGGCAAAGGGCTAGTGTTCCTAACATGAAGACCTGACTTCAATCCCCAGAAGCCACATAAAAAGCCTCTGTGTTGGGGGTGCGGGGGGGGGGGGTGTCATGTATGCTCGTAATCCCAGTGCAGGGATGGCTGGACCCTTAGGTGGTGACGCTCTGGAATGCCGCAGCCCTGTAGTCATCAAGATGAAATTCAACAATACAGTAATAGCCAGGTCTATGGTAATGGTAAGGAAGCTGTTAACACTCACGTCTTGAGGGGAGAGGGTGTCGCCACACCCATGTCTGAGGCCCCACCTATTATGAGCACGCCACTGTGAGCACAGTCTGGTCTTGAGGTCGTGGTGGTATATTTTGTAGGCCATGGAAAGTTGACAAAGGACAGGGGAAGGAATCTAGTGATGTGGCTTTTGTTAATTGCCAACTATCCTGGGATGGGGCTTTGTGAGTTTGTGTGTTGTGTATGATGTAACTGTTGTCATATAGGGTTTGTTTTTTTCTGCCAAGTAGAGAATGAAAAGGCAGGAAAAATCTTGAGTTTGACATGTAGTAGGGGAGAAATCTTGAACACAGGATATAGGAGCAGATGGAACCAGCAGTTGAAGAAAGGCCTTCTTTGAGGGCCAGTAAGCACACAGAGGAAGAGAGGGCAGATTTGGGAAAACAGAAATCCAGTCTCTTCTCCAGGATTGGTGCTTTTTAAATCTCTGAAGAATTTTTCTCCCCTAATTTAGGTTGGTCAGTTTGAAGACACAAGATGGCAGATGGGTCTACATCTGTTGTGTGATATGTCCTACTCCAGCCTTGAAATTGAGCCAATCTGTCTGCAGGGGTTGAGGAGAGGGGCTGGGTAGAGAAATAGCCCACCATGGTCTTTGTTTTAAGCTGCCAGGCTTTTGTCTCAGGTCAGGGGGGTGAGGAAGAAGCCGGTTGTCTTGGAAGCCCAGTGTCTGTGTGCCATAGCCATGGTCCCTCCCCCTGTCTGTGCCCTAGGGAGTCTGTCTAATTCCCAGGCCCCTTACAACCTCTTTGAGTCAGCCATGCTCCTAGAAGTAACCCCCATAAACTCGATTCTCCATCAGGCTGGATTGGTGGGGCCTTTCCTTTGGTCTGTGGTGATTAGACACTGTTCTCCTCTCCTCAGGAAAAGCCACACAACAGGAGGCGGCACTGCTGTGGTGCCCGCTTCAGCGCTATTTCAGGAAAGATGATAATGAAACACTTTGCAGAAGCTGATGGTTTCTTTAAACAGGGGAAAGAGGGGAGCTGCCGTTTCCTTTGCTCTGAAGGGTAGATAGCATAGTTCTCACAAACACAAGGGCTGTTTGAAGGACAGCTTCTGGACTCAGTTGCAGTCTCCTGAACCCACCCCAGACTGACTGAAGTGTTGCCCCAAGACCGGGGTCTGGACTGCTGCATCCATCACAGCTTCCTGAGTGAGTCTGCTACTTGCTAAGGTTTGAGGACGTTCACTACAGCATCTTGGCATTCCAGGGCTTAGAACCTTTTAATTAATATCCTGGACTCAGTCAGCAGTTGGTCTGAGAAGTTTGCACATTATCTCTGTGTCCGAAAGACCACAGATTTCTTTTTTTAATCCTGTCCCTTCAAACCACAAATTCACATTCTTGTCTGTCCCACCTCTCTCTGTATGTTCCCACCTCTCTCTGTATGTTCCCACCTCGGCCTTGCGTCCTTGTGAGTCCGACAGAGGCTCACCTGGTGCTGTCGAAGGAAAAGCAGGGCAGAGAGAAGCGTTGCAGTCAGCTCAGGGAAGAAACTAGAGTCAGAGAAAATGAGTCGAGTCCTGCCCCGACCGGAACTATTTATAAGTGATGGAGCAGGTGTGAGGGAAAGCCAAAGCTATGCAAATATGGAGAAAGGAGAGGGCTGTGTAAATGACCTATAAAAAGTCACAGCTCTCCCGGCTTGGCACACAGTCTCTGACCTTTCTCCAGCCTCGCTTTCACCCTTGGAAGGAAGGGCCTTTCTCCCTTAATAGAACGTTTCTTTTGTTAGTGTCCACCCGTCTCTGAACAAATCTCTGTAGAGGGACTCAAATGCCAAGGAACCCCAATGCTCCCCCGCCCCCAACCCCCCCCCCCCCAGACTCCAATAACCATGCGTAGCAGTTCTAGCTCAAACAAAGTCTGTATCCTTGGGCCGGAGAGACGGCTCCGTGGGTACGAGGACCTGACTTCCGGTCCCCAGCACCCATGTAAAAGTTGAGCACGGCATGCAGGCACCTCTCACCCCCGGGTCTGGGGGTGCGGTAGGAGGCGGAGATGGGACGTCCCAGAGGCTCACTGTCAGCAGTCCATAACTGAACTGGTGGGATCCCGGCTTAGTGACAGGCTCTGTTTCAAAAACCTAAGGCGGAGAGAAACCAAGGAGGACACGTGACACTGACCTCTGTCTTCCACACTCTCCCGCGCACATGCCACACACACAATGTTAACGCTGTCGTTCTGTTGTTGGTTTTGCTTTTGGCTTTTGTTTTGTTTTTAAGAAAACAAGTTTATCTAGTACGCTGCCAAGAGAGCAGTGGGCATGACTAACAGCTACAGAGAAGCACCTACCAAAAGCGAACACTTTTTAACCTCAGCTTACGTGATGGCTTCGCCGCTCGGGAAAAAGCGCGTTTTGGCGCGTGTTCAGAGGAGGAACTGTCGCTCACGTTCAAAGGCTTTAGAAACCTGAAGCTTCAGCAGATCCTCCTACACTGCCCTGCCCTGTCCCAGCCTTGCATTTGGTTTCTCTTTTCATTTCTCTGTGGCGGTTAGAGGAAGGTTACAGGCACGCTGTGATGTGAAACCCTGGTCACCACTCCCGTGGGCCCCCGAAGGATCCTGACCACCCCCCCAACCTTTTTCCTCACAGCCAGATTAGACCTGAGGAGAACAAAGCAGCGCAGAACAGCCTTCTCTTCAGGTTTTAAGATTCAGAACTGTGTTATTTTCACAGGGTGTAAGTGAGACAAAAATGCATTTCCTCAGTGGCACACTTGGGGTCTGTACCAGGTGACTGTGGTCTGGGCAGTGCCCATAGGCTCCAGCCAGTCCCGTGACCCAGACTGGACTGTCAGTTGTCAATCCCCTTGCCTCCTAGTCATTTTATATTTTTTCTGCTATAGCTTTGAGACAGTCCTAGAGGAAAAAACAAACACAAAAACACCAAAATAACAACAGACTATTTTGCTAGTCAACGGTGAGCAATTCTCACTATACATCCAGCCAGACCCTGGCCAATTTGTCTTCATAATGCCAAGTTTTTTGAGAGCCAGAGATTTCCTGGTGGTCATCAGAAATGCCACTATAAAAAGCTGCTCTTATTTTTGCTTTGTTCCCTTTGAGCCTTCCATATAATGGAAGTTTCGGTTTCTTTGTAAACTCAGTTATGTTATGTAAATCTGTTTTTGTTTTAATCCCAAGTGTGGGGTTTTAGTCTGGGCTTTAGTTTGTCCACAGCTGGTAACTGTCTCCTGCAGGGAGTGGCCTTTGCCAGCTGGTAATGGCCTGCCTGTGCTGTACAGAGAGGGGAGTGGTCTAGGACTTGGATACACATCTGAGAGTTCCAAGAGAGGAAGGTGGTGTTGGCGTGTGCAGTTTGTAGCAGTTTGGAATGGCCAGAGACGGGCAGTGTGGTGGACAGTGTGCCTGATAAAGAAAAATGTGCCAAAAGCGTCTGTGCCCCATCTCCCCATTAACCTTCTCTCTCCTACCTAGGGTTGGGGGGTTGGCAGAGAGAGGCTTTACAGAACCCCAAATAAAACAGTTTAAAAATGAGTGTTACATTTCCATTCATCCAGAGTGATAAGGACTTCCAGTGTCCTACAATCCATTTAAGATTTCTCTGTGGGGGTTGGGAGTGTAGTTCAGTTGGTAGAGTGCTTGCTTTGCATGAAGAAAGCCCACATTGCATAAACTAATTGTACTTGCATAATCCTATAATCCCAGCACACAGGGCGCAGAGGCAAGAAGATCAGAAGTTCAAGGTTATTTCCAGCTTTATACAGGGGATCTTGTTAAAAAAAAAATCAACCAGCCAGCAAAATAAGCAAGCAGACAAATAACAAAAACAATAACAAAGCAAGCAAGCTAACAGACGATAGAAACACCAAACTGGAAAAGCATCCAAGGAGTAAGGTGTGAGTGGAAGAGCTAAAGGTTGGAATCGGATGACAGTGAGACACCTTTTCCGTAAGCCATTTCTTTCTCCATATTCCACCCTAGCTGGATGACAGGAGACAGGTTCAGAATGCAGAGCAACAGAAAAGGTGGGAGGCTGGACTTGGAGACTTGATTTGCTCACCAGGTGGTTCCCATAAATCTTGACTTGGGAACTAGAGAGCCACCTGCAGGTGAGAGGCTGCTGGTCTTAGATATAGGACCCATTAGAACAGAGGCCATCGACTCTAAGGGTGATTTTGGACCAGTTCATCTTGAATGTCACTTATGAAAGATCACATCTTTTACATTTACTATGATTGATGGTTAGTCTCTGAGCCATTGTGCATCCCGGCACAGACAGAGATGCGTATTGTAAAACAAGTCCATTTCCCACCTGAGATCTCTCTGCGCTTGGCTTCACCCTCCCTTTTGCAGATATTTTTGTTCTTCAAATAAAAAGACACCCTTCTTATCTCCAGTGAAATGGTAAAAGAAAAGCAAGCCTAATTCTTCAGAGTTATTTATTTAAGCCACAGGGACACTCATGTCTGGGGATGAGTGCAGGACTAGTTCTTCAGGGAGAAAGTGGTTTTCAGTGCCTGGCAGCCGGACATACATTTTAATAGGTTAATTTTTTATTTGCAATTCAAAATTGGCAAATGTTCTTTAGAATACTAGTTATGATGACTTGAAAAAAAATGCTGAGAGCTTTTTTTTTTTTTTTTCCCCCAATCTGGCTGTCAATTAAAAAAAAATCTTGGCCCAGAAATACAAGTTGTCCCAGGCGTGGGGAGATGGCTCAGACACTAGCAACCCACACAGCTCTTGCAGAGTACCAGGGCTGGTTCCCATCACCCATCCTGGGATGCTGACAACTGCCTGTAACCCCAGCTCCAGGGATCTGAGGTCCTCCTCTGGCCCCACAGGCACTGCGCTCATATGCACAAATCCACACCCACACCCACATTCTTACACACAGAGTTTCCCTGTATAGCCTTGCTTGTCCTGGAACTAGCTCTGTAGACTAGGCTGACCTGGAACTCAGAGACCTGCCTGCCTCTGCCTCCCAAGTGCTGGGGCTAAAGGTGTGGGCCACCATGACTGGCTTAAATTAAATAATCTTAAACGATTAGGAGTTGTTCTATATTACTCTGTTGTTTTAGCTACACAGAATTACATCATAGTAGCTTGTATATTTTGAGACAAGGCAAATTAATTAGCATTTTCTTGAGGGGACAGAGGGGGAGGGGATAGCAAGAACATTTTGTTGGGCTTGAATTTTCTTGTTTTAAAAAATAAAAAAATAATTTATTCTATTAATTATTTATGCATGTGTATGCATATGTGTTTGGGTGACTATAGAGGCCAGAAGAAGGGTGTCAAATCCCCTGGAGCTGGGGCTTCAGGAGGTTGTGAGCTGCCTGTTGTGTGTGCTGGGAACTGAACCCAGGTTCTCTTGTGAAAGCAATAATTGCTCTTCACTCCTGAGCGACGCTCCAGGCTGAGGCCGCTTGTTTATTCCCTTCTCACTGTGGAGCAGACCTGGCTGTCCTGCACCTTGCTACGAAGTCCAGGCTGGCTTTTATCTTAGTTCTGGGAATATAAGCGAATGCCAAACCTGGCTTCCTTGACGCTTTTAAGTCAATTTCCTAAGTAAATTAAATCCTGGGCACATTTGATAAGATAATTCTTAATTTTTCTGTAAACAAAGAGTTAGTAATGTTTGATGATTTTTTTTTGTTCTAATATTCTACAACTACAAAATGTTTCAGATCAAGGAGTTTGTAACTATCAGTCAATGTGATTAAGTTTCATGACGAGAGAGAGAGAGAGGAAAAAATTGTGGTCTAGGTTGTTCTATTTTAATGTGGTAGAACTTTTGACATGTGAACATAGTACTAATCTCAAGGGTAAATAAAAGGAGCCAAAACCACTCCTAGGCACATATCCAAAAGATGCTCAAGGACACAACAAGGACATCTGCTCAGCCATGTTCGTAGCAGCCTTATTCGTAATAGCCGGAACCTGGAAACAGCCCAGATGCCCCTCAGTGGAGGAACGGATACAGAAATTGCGGTACTTTTACACAATGGAATACTACTCAGCAATTAAAAATGAGGAAATCATGAAATTTGCAGGCAAATGGTGGGACCTAGAAACGATCATCCTGAGTGAGGTATCCCAAAAGCAGAAAGACACACATGGTATACACTCACTTATATAGACCTATAAGGATAAACATACTGAAATCTATACACCTAAAGAAGATAAACAAGAAAGAGGACTCGGGGTAAGATGACCAATCCTCACTTAGAAAGACAAATGGGATGGACATTGGATGTAGAAGAAAACAAGAAACAGGACAGGAGCCTACCACAGAGGGCCTCTGAAAGACTCTACCCAGCAGTGTATCAAAGCAGATACTAAGACTCATAACCAAACCATCGGCAGAGTGCAGGGAATCATATAAAAGAAGGGGGAGTTAGTAAGACCTGGAGAGTACAGGAGCGCCACAAGGACCAAATATACCAGAGCACAGGGGTCTTTCACGAGACTGTTCCTCCAACCAAGGACCATGTATGGATATAACCTAGAACCCCTGCTTGGATATAGCCCATGGTAGCTCAGTGTCCAAATGGGTTCTCTAGTAAGGGGAACAGGGACTATTTCTGACATGAACTCAATAGCGAGCTCTTCCATTCCCTCCCCCTCCTGAGGGAGGAACAGCCTGGCTAGGCCACAGAAGAGGACATTACAGCCAGTCCTGAGGAGACTTGATAAGGCATTGTCAGATGGAGGGGGAGGCGATCCTCCCCTGTTAGTGGACTTGGAAAGGGGGCAGGGAGAAGACGAGGGAGGGTGGGATTGGGAGGGAATGAGGGAAGGGGCTACGGCTGGGATACAAAGTAAATAACCTGTGATTAATGTAAAAAATAAAAAATTAAAAAGGAGCCAAATATGAATCACCACGAGCTGGGAACATGGATGCTGGTTATTCCAAATAACAGTTTCGTGAAGTTATTTATTTATTTATTTCTATTATTTACTTATTTCTATTATTTTATGTGTCTGAGTGTTTTGCTTTCGTGTATGTGTGTATTGTGTACCACGTGCCTGGTGTCAGCTAGGCCCAGAAGAGGGCTGACTCTCTTGGGACTGGAATTATAGACAGTTATTAGCTGTCATACGGGTATTGGGAATTGGACTTAGATTCTCTGCAAGAGTAACAAGGGCTGTTTACTGCTGAGCCAGTTCTTTAGTCCGTTTCATGAAGTTTCTATCGTAAAAGAACAGAGAAGTGTCATAGATCAAGTCTTTTATGAATATGTTGGTAGGAACGTGGAATGGATGGGTGGATAAAGTGCTGATTGTCCCATGATGAGGACCTGAGTTTGAATCCCCAGTAATCACATAAAAGCTAGCTATGGCAGTGTGCATCTATAACCCCATCTGTAAGCTGGGATTCTAGAAACAGGTGTGTGTGTGTGTGTGTGTGTGTGTGTGTGTGTGTGTGTTTGTGTGTGTATAGGACTGTGGGAACAGGCAAGATTCCCAGAGTTCACTGGCCAGCTGGTCTAGCTGAAATTGTGAGCTCAGGTTCAGCAAGGGACCCTGTCTCAAAAAACAATGTGGAGAGTAATTGAGGAAGGCATCCCACGTCAACCTCTGGCCTACACATGCATCTAGGGGTGAGTATATGAATGTACTCCCATGCGAACACACCCATACAGGCTGCCTTTCACACACACAACAGTGAAAAAAAAAGGTGAGAGATCATTGGTCCTGGAATAAAAAGTATTCTACATTTCTCAGATTACTTTTTAAAGATAGGATCTCACCTAAAGCCCAGGCTGGTCTTGAACTCATGATCCTCCTGCCTCGGCCTCCCAAGTAACAGAATTACAGGTATGTCCTACCATGCCTGGCTGGGCAGTGGAAAGGAAATTTCAGCAAAGGTTGACATTTTAGCTGTGTGGAAAACAGGACGTCGCCATGACCTCTCAGAGTCCTGCCATCTGGTTGGCAGGTTCCCTTGAGAACCTTACTTGCAACTCTCAGATGTTAAAGCCAGCTGCTTACAAATATCTTCCCCTACTCTCAAGGAACATGATCTAAATGAGTCACCACAGGCACAGAGACTCTTGGCTAGAAAATCCTCCTACTGACACAGTATCCCATTCCCTGAGATGAGCCAAAGGGATTCTTTCCGTAGCTTATTCCTCCGAAGGGCAGTGGCGGAGCAGAAAAAGCACGGGCTTTGGCAGTGTCGACTTGAGCTTTAACCCTGACTAAGCCATTTGGTGACTGACCCAAAAATAAGCATCCGAGTCACAGCTTTCCTCTTTTGACGACGGAGATGACCGCACCTACCTCAGAAGGTAAGGGTGAAAGCGGCAGTAACATATATACAAAATAGATGTGAAGAGCCTAACACAGGAGGTTCTAGACAAGGGAAAACTTGTAGCTTACGAGGTTTAGTGAGGTGTAGCTACTAGAATGGAGTATACACTTTCCAAATAATGTAAGCATGAGAGTTCATTAGCCTCCAGAGCTGCGCACACTGATCTGTGTGTGTATATGTGTGTATGTATGTGTATATGTGTGTGATGTGTGTGTATGTGTGTGTGTGTGTGTGTGTGTGTGTGATATGTGTGGGGGGGGACTAGAGGAGGAAAGAGAAGACACTGGTTTTTGATTTTTTACTACAAATTTAGCATTTTAAAAACATTTTTCATTTCTTTTATTTTTTTAAAAATGCACTTTAAAAATAAAGAAATGCTGATGCATTCTTATTAAACAATGCAAACAGAAGCAACCTTACCATTCCTATTTTTCTGACTAGAAAATAACAGAGCCACTGCTAAGAGATGAAGCTCTAGCGAGCACACAGTCTAGGTTGGCCCTTCTGTCGGACGCGCCGTTCCTTAAGGGGTCCACGCATTCTCTCTTCTGAATGAAGTTTACAGTTATATTTTTTAAAAGAGAGCTAAAATCGTCAAAATATCAAACATCCCCCACAGTAAACAGGGTATTTTCTGCAGATTTTATAATGTGTTCTTTTTAAAGCAAGCTCTTGTAGCACGGCGGTGCACACCTTTAACCCCAGTGCGTGGGAGGCAGATGTACTCAGATCTCTGTGCTTGAGGCTGGACTGGTTTCCATAGAGAGTTGTAGGCCAGCAAGGACTGTAGCAAGAGATTGTCTCAAAATGGGGCAGAGTGGGAAGGCTGCTGCCTTGGTTAAGAGAGCCAGCTGCTTTGATACACTGCTAGGTAGAGTCTTTCAGAGGCCCTCTGTGGTAGGCTCCTGTCCTGTTATCTTGTTTTCTCCTTCTTCCAGTGTCCATCCCATTTGCCTTTCTAAGTGAGGATTGATCATCTTACCCGGGTCCTCTTTCTTGTTTAACTTCTTTAGGTGTACAGATTTTAGTATGTTTATCCTATCTTATAGGTCTAGTATCCATTCATAAGTGGGTATATACTGTGTGTGACTTTCTGTTTCTGGGATACCTCATTCAGGATGATCTTTTCTAGATCCCACCATTTGCCTGCAAATTTCATGATTTCCATGTTTTTAATTGCTGAGTACTATTCCATTGTGTAAATGTACCACAATTTCTGTAACCATTCCTTCGTTGAGGGACATCTGGGTTGTTTCCAAGTTCTGGCTATTATGAATAATGCTGCTATGAACATGTTGTGTATTTGAGCATATTTTGGATATATACCTCGGAATGGTATAGCTGGATCTCAAGCAGATGCTGAAACTCATAACCAAACTTTGGGCAGAGTGTAGGGAATCCATATGAAAGAAGGGGGAGTTAGTAAGATCTGGAGAGGACAGGAGCTCCACAAGGAGAGCAAAAGAACCAAAAAATCTGGGCACAGGTGTCTTTTCTGAGACTGATACTCCAACCAAGAACCATGCATGGAGATAATGTAGAACCTCTGCACAGATGTAGCCCATGGCAGCTCAGTCTCCAAGTGGGTTCCATAGTAATGGGAACAGGGACTGTCTCTGACATGAACTCGGTGGATGGCTCTTTGACCACCCCCCCCCCCCCCCCCCGCCGCCCGAGCCAGCTCCAGGGAGGAGCAGCTTTGCCAGGCCACAGAGGAGGCCATTGCAGCCAGTCCTGATAAGACCTGATAAGCTAGGGTGAGATGGAAGGGGAGGAGGACCTCCCCTATCAGTGGACTTGGAGAGGGACATGGGACGAGATAAGGGAGGGAGGGTGGGGTTGGGAGGGAATGAGGGAGGTGGCCACAGCTGGGATACAAAGCAAATAAACTGTAATTAATATAAAAAATACAAAATTAATAAAAAATTAATAATCTCAATTAAAAAAAAAAGAGCGCCAGCTGCTTGTCCAGAGGATCTGGGTTCAGTTCCCATCGCTCACCCACATAGCAACTCACAACTGTTTCAAGAGGGTCTAACAGCCTCTGTGAGCGTTGTGAGCATGTGGTACACACATACATGCAGGAAAAACACACATGCACATAAAATTTAAAAGCCCAAAACCTCAAAGAGGGGAGCATTTCAATACAATTTTTAGTTTTAATTAAAAGATCTCATACATTCTATTACAATTATTTTTAGTTTATAACTTTTTGCTGTTACAAAATAAATTATTATTTTTAATAATTAAAAAGAAATTTGACCCTAATAATATGTTTATTAGTGTGTTTGTTGGTTTAGTGTCCACCCAGCCATACTACTCAGCTCCTAAGTGTTGCGCTCACTTCATGGAGCATGTCAGAAGGACTGCATTGACATTCTTGTCTAATAGTGTTGACATCTGGTCATCTCTGGCTGGCTGTTGACTGTCTCTCCTCCGAGAGACCTTTCCAATTCTTCGTACCTTAAGTAAATTTTAGTTATTTTCTGGACATTTTGAAGATTGTGTTACAAGGCTCCTAATTATGAGAGCACACAGTCTCAGATACAAATCTTGATCTGCCATCTGTTCTTCAGTTCCAATGACAGCCCATTACAAAACAATTTTATGTTATTTGATTTATTCATGGAAGTGTGTGTGTGTGTGTGTGTGTGTGTGTGTGTGTGAGTGTGTTGCCTGTGGAAGCCAAAAGAGAAATTTAGATCTTGAAGCTGGAGTGACAGGTGTTTATGAGCCATCTGACATAGATGCTGGGGTCCAAATTCCAGTTCTCATGATTGAACAGCAGGCACCCTCAGCAGCTGAGCTCTCTCTCCAGCCGCAGAGAGCCTATTATTTATTTATTCACTATTTCTTTTTCATGGTGCTGAGGACTGAATCAGTACCTAACATGCTAGGCAAATGTGTTACCATTAAACTTCTGTGATACTCTGTCAAAACAAAACAATTTCCCACTTTCTCTTTTAATTTGAAACAAGGGCTTGCTTACTCAGGTTGGTCTTGAACTCCTGACCCTCCTACTTCAGGTACCTGGGATTATAGGCCTTTGCTGCCAGGCTCAACTCTGGGTGAAGCATTTCAACAGCGCTACCTTGGTTCACAGTGTTGTGCTTCACCCAGAGGCTAGCCTGGGACATGGGCACTGGGCTACATCGGTTTGGTTTTCAAAGCCTTTGCCATGCCAGTTCTCCTGGTAATAAAGGATTGTTCTCTGAGTTTAGATGCCTGCAGGTCCCTGGATTCTGCTACCACAGTTCTGGGATTTACCAGAAGGTAGGGCCAAGCGGTTAAGAATTAATTAACGGCAGAAGAAGAGGGTTTGGGGTTAGCGTGACCACCCACTCCTGATGTGCAGGTCCAGGGCTTGGGCTGCCCTGTGGTCTAAGTTAGGACATAAGGGATGGAAAAGTACAAGCACAGGAAGCTCACTAGTCTAACAGTTGTCCTGTGAGTTCTGAGGAAGAAACAAGTTGGGACAAGCTTACTCATTTTAACTAACGTCAAGATGCTCCGAAGTCAAAATTGACGTTTCTAAGTCTCTCATTAGATGAAGGTTCTAATAGATTGCTGGTACCACCGCAGCCTAGAAAAGTACACAGAAAACTTTCGGGAAAAGGACAACATAATCATAGGCCCAAGTTATTATTACTTTGAAATTTGGTGTATTATATCTGGTACTCAAAAAACACACAATGCTAGCATAGCACCTAATGGAACTCTTCAAGTTTTGCAGAACAGTGTTCTTTGAACATGATTTTGAAATTTTAAAATGTATTTAAATATTTGCTCATGTCCATGTCTGTGTGTGCACACGTGCCATTCATGGCTCTCAGAGAACAACTCACAAGCGCATGTTTTGTTTTTTCTACCATGTGGGTCCTGAGGAATCAAGCCATCAAACCACCTTTACCCGATGAACCATCTCACTAGCACAGAATATGCTTTTAAGTAGAAATAAGACCAACCCTTCAAAAAAAAAAAAATCTTAGCAAAAATGAAGTTACCCTCACACACATTTCCCTTCTCACAACAGTATAGCGTAGTAACTTTGCTAAAATAGAAACTTGTGTTCTTTTTAGGCAGAAAGCTACTTTTCTCATAACAAAATACTTAAAGAAAGGTTTACTTTGGCTCACGGTATGAGGCTCACAGTTCATCACAGCAAGGAAGGCAGGACTGTGACAGCTGCTCCAGTGGGGGAGGCTGGAGTGGGCTGACTGGCCACATTCGCCTGCAGTCGGGAAGCAGAGGGAAATGGAAGCTGGCCCTCAGCTCGCGTTCTCCTTTTTGTCCAGCCTGGGATCCTTTTGTCCAGCCTGGGATTGCATGGTGCTCCCTAGTGCAATCTCCCTGAAAACACTGTCACTGTCATTGCCAGCCCCTCCCACTCAGCCTCCTTGATATGTCTTTTAGGTGATTCTCACAAGCCAAGTTTACGATAACAATTAACCACCACAACGCAAACATTCTATTCGCTTATTTACTCTTGAGACAGGGCACTACTTACTGGGCAGTCCTGGCTGGCCTGGAAGTGGATACGTAGAGCATGCTGGCCTTTGACTCACAGAAATTCACCTGCCTTTGCTGAAGTGCTGGGATTAAAGGTGTGCACTACCACGCCCAATTTATCTAAATGTTTAGATCTATGCCATTCCGCCTTGGCCTTTACAGTCTCACAACCATTTCCTAATTCAGAACACATCTGCTCCCAGTAGTCTCTAAAAGTCCCTCACTGCTCTCCCCAAAAGTCCAAAGTCTTTTCTGAGACTAAAGACACTCTACATCCCACTCATAGCTTCCTCCCTCTTTCCCTCCCACCCTCTCCCTCTCTGTTCTCCCAGCCCCCATCTCCTATTTCTCAGAAAAAGGGAGCCGCTTCCTACTCACTCACCCCAGAACATCAAGTCACATCAAGTCGCATCTTCTTCCTCTGTGGCCTGGCAAGGTAGTCCCACCAGGGAAAGTGACGGAAAAGCAAGCAACAGAGCCCATGTCAGAGTTGGTCCCCATTCCCCTTATTAGGGACCCCACATGAGGACCAAGCTGGCCATTGGCTACGTGTGTATAGGGGGCCTAGGTGCAGTCCATGCATGGTCTTTGGTTGGTGCATCAGTAAACACAAACTCTTTTTAATTTTTTTTAATTTATTACAATTTATTCACTTGTATCCCAGCTGTAGTCCCTTCCCTCATCCCCTCCCAATCCCACTCTCTCTCCCTCTTCTCTTCCCATATTCCTTCCACAGTCCAAAGATAGAGGAGGTCTTTCTCCCCTTACATCTGACCCTGGTCTATCAAGTCTCATCAGGAGTGGCTGCATTGTCTTCCTCTGTGGCCTGGTAAGGCAGTTCTCCCCTCAGAGGGAGGTGATCAAAGAGCCAGCCACTGAGTTCATGTCAGAGACAGCGCTGTTCCCCTTACTAGGGTACCCATTTGGACACTGAGCTGCCATGCACTACATCTGTGCAGGGGTTCTAGGTTATCTCCATGAACAGTCCTTGGTTGGAGTATCAGTCTCAGAAAAGACCCCTGTTCCCAGATTTTTTGGTTCTGTTGCTCTCCTTGTGGAGGTCCAGTTCCCTCCAGGTCTTTCTATCTCCTTCTTCTTTCATAAGATTCCCTGCACTCTGCCCAAAGTTTGGCTATGAGTCTCAGCATCTGCTTTAATACCCTGCGGGGTAGAGTCTTTCAGAGTCCCTCTGTGGTAGGCTCCTTTCTTGTTCCTTGTTTTCACCCTCTTCTGATGTCTATCCTGTTTGCCTTTCTGAGTGAGGATTGAGCATCTTATCCTTCTTGCTTAGCTACTTTAGGTGTACAGATTTTATTATGATTACCCTATATTATAGGTCTAATATAGTGAGTATATACCATGTGTGTCTTTCTGCTCTGGGATACCTCACTCAGGATGATCATTTGCATGATTTCCTTGTTTTTTTTTTTTGTTTGTTTGTTTGTTTTTTTTGCTGAGTAGTATTTCATTGTGTAAATGTACCACAATTTCTGTATCAATTCCTCAGTTGAAAACACAAGTGACAACACATGCTGGAGAGGATGTGGAGAAAGGGGAACCCTCCTTCATTGCTGGTGGGAATGCAAACTTGTACAACCACTTTGGAAATCAATCTGGCGCTTTCTCAGACAATTAGGAATAGCGCTACCTCAAGATCCAGCTACACCACTCCTAGGCATATATCCAAAAGAAGCTCAAGTAAACACAAACTCTTAACTGTGGGTGTTTATAAACCAAATACTAGTTGCATCCTTCCAGTATACAAAGACACACACACAAACACACACAAAATTCTTTTTCTGAAAGGGAGGAATGTAAGCACAGCAAAAAGTGACTGAGGCCGGCAAGGCTGAAACCCAGGAGAAAAAAAGTCCTGCAGTGTCTCAAAATAAATAAGTGAATATAATGTCTGCGTTTTAGGCTGACGAAAGGGTAGACTTGTTCCAGTTAGTTGTCTTTGTGAACGTGACTGGTAGAATCACCTAAAAGACATCCAAGGAGGAGGACGGTAGCAGGCTTTCCAGAGAGAATTCACTAGGAAGCTCCATGCAATGGTTTGGGATTCCAGACTGAATAAAAGGAGAAAGTGAGCTGAGCACTAAATCCTGCAACTCCGAGTCTGGCATCTTGCATTTCTGACCACATATTTGGGCTGCAATCATCTTAGGGAGTTGTATCCTTTCATGTCTACTACCTACCACACATATGGCTGATCTTGTCTCAGTGGACATCTGTGCTGCCTAGTTTTACGTCAACTTGATACAAGCTAGAGTCATCAGAGAGGAGGGAACCTTAATCGAGAAAATGCCTCCATAATGCTGGGCCATATCAAACCTGTAGGGCATTTCCTTAAGTAGTGATTGAGTGGGGGAGGGTCCCGCCTGTTGTGGGTGGTACCACCCCTGGTGGTCCTGGGTTCTGTAAGAAAGCAGCCTGAGCAAGCCATGAGGAACAAGCCAGTAAGCAGCGCTCCTCCATCTGCCTCAGTTCCTGCCTCCAGTTTCCTGCCCTGTTTGAGTTCCTGTCCTGGCTTCCTTCAGTGAGGAACAGTGAATGATATGGAACCTCCCCAGGTTGCTTTGGTCATGGTGTTTCATCACAGCAGTAGTAATCCTAGCTAAGACATCTGCAGCATCTAGGAGGTCTTCCCTGTAACTCAGGCCTTGCCATTAGCGTTTCAAACCAGGGCCTCTCAGGGCCTTGCAAGGAATCTTTGTCTGCTACTTATTGCCTGGCTTATGGAGCTTTCTGGAACATTGGTTCAGGCCTCTATGAATCTCCGACTTTACGTTTTGCATGCAGGCAAAACCAGCACTGTGTGAATGTTGTTGCCAAGGTCTGTTGCCAGTTTGTAATCTAGTCTGGCTCTGTGACACTTACCATCTGTCACAGATTTGGTGGCCTCTGCTTGCATTTGCTGTTGGACTCAGAAAAACACTTTCCCTAGGCGGCTGCTTTTCGGTAGAGAATCTCTGTGGCTGCATTCTCAGTTCAGACTCTCCTCTTTCTAATTAATTTGTATTTTCACAAATTAGGCCTTTGATCTTACCCTCAGGCCAGTGTTTCCCATTGTCCCAGTGCAGAGCACAAGGTTTCTCCTTACGGACACTAATCCCTTTAACAAGTATATCTATTTTTTCTCACTCAAGTCTTTAAACTTGTTTTCTCTTCTTCCCTTGCTCACACGTTCATGTTCCGTCCCTTCCCTCCTGTACTCTGAGTAAGTGCAGCGAACAATAACCAAGCCGCAGCTTGAGCGCCCTTCTGTCTTGACATTTTCTCCACTAGAGAAACTGGTCCATTGTCTTAAAATTTAGCCTCATTAAAACTTTTTATGACCTAGGTAGAATGTAGCCAGATTCTCTGACAGAGAAGAAAATTAATAAAATGAACAGCCTCAGTCCATTTCCCTCTGGGACCTCGTGAGCTGGGTCTCTAATGTCTGATTTTTGTCGACATTCTGGCCTTTCTAGCTCTCATCAGAATGGTCCATTAAGTTCCGCTCACAGCATCCTCAGTTTCTCTAGCCCACAGCTGAAAACTCTTCCATCTTCTTCACGTAAACCGGTTCCAAAGGCCTATCCACGGTGATCAGTTTTATCAGAGCAGTGACACTTCCTATTTCTCTCATTACTGCTACGAAATACCCTACAAAAGCAACACAAGGAAAGGCTTATTCTGGCTCACAGCTTGAAAATGCAGTCCACAGTGACAAAAGCTGTAGCAGTGAGAATGGCTTCAGTTCTGGCAGCAGGAAGTGAAGCCATTTTGCCTGGATCCAGTTGCTTTCTCCTCTTTATTCAGCTTGGTGTCTTGGCCCATGGGATAGAGTCACCAACATTAAGGTGGAGCCTTCCTCAGTTAAACCTCTGTGGTGCCGAGAGACGTGTCTCCTAGCGATCCTAAACCTAGCCAAGTTCATCATGAAGGTTGTCCATCACAGCAACTTGTTAAAAGGGCAGTCTCAATATTTATCCTTACTGTCTTAATACTATGGTGGCGATATGACTAGTAATCGTGACATAACCTGTTTTGTGAAAAGTTTTATGTGGTAATCTGTGAATTTCTTTACTCCATCGGCTGAAATACAACATTCGGATTTCGGTAACCAAACTCTTCTGTGTGTAGTTGCTTTCTGTCTTTCAAACATGGCACCTCTTGTATTTTTTTAAATCTGTCATTCCATCTCTAGTTATCCTTCACTAAAGGGATTATTTATGGTCTAGACGAGATACAATGCCTAAACCAAAAATGTTTTGTTGATTCAAACCACAAATAGGAGCAACATGACCTTGCCAAAGTCAGCACGTGACTTTGGGGACTGGAATTTTGGGGCTTTGTCTGGTTGGTCCTTATCATGTGAACTGTGGGTTTAGGCTTGTCTTTCCCCTTCTAGGAGGGCTTTTGGCCCCTTTCTCACCACTTGCCAGCTGTTGTGCTATGGGCACTGCAGGCTATCTCGAGGACACTTTTTTACAACCTCAAGGAAGAGAACTGCAAGCTAGGTCCAGAAGGACAAACCTTGCCAATTTAGTCAGCAGGGGGCCTGTGTCTCTGACACCTTCGCCCACTGCAATGGGACAGCTCTTACTCATTCCTTGTTAAACAGCAGCTCTATTGTCTACCAGCAAACAAGTACACATTAGCGACAGCGATGAAAGGAACTGACCCTGGCTGTGGCACTATGGAGAGGCCCAGAGCATCCATGATAAGGAAACAGCCGGTTGCCTGGAAGGAACCATTCTGGAAACTCATTTTCCTGCAGTGTGGACAAGACACACATACGCACAGCAGAGGGCGCCCTGGTATAACGCAAGAGCCCTTGGTTTGGGTAGTCCTGACATTGGGCCTTTAAAAATGGCATGCAGGCCGAACACTGTATACATACATAAATAAATAAATCTTAAAAAAAAAAAAAAAGGCACCAGGTTTAGTGCTTGGCTTTTATAATTTCATCTGCTCTTCATAAATTAAAACTATTACCATTCTTTAGTCATGCTGAGACATGCTTTAATTGAGGAAATATAGTGCTTAGGGGGAAATAAGAAAAATAATCTGAGCCAGGCATGGTGGTACCTGTCTTTAAACTCAGCACTTGGGAAGCACAGGCAGGTGGGTCTGTGTAAGTTCAAAGATAGTCTGGTTTACAGACAGAGTTCTAAGACAGTCAAGGTTACATAGAAAGACTGTCTCAAGAAGCTTGAAAAATAAGGAAACAGCCAGTGTATATAGAAAGAAAGAGGAGAGTAACATAAACTGGTTGCCTGTCCTCCCCCAGTGACCTGGGGAATGGATAGATGGCCACATCCAATTCTGACATCTCAGTGCCTTTACTCAATAAACAGCTGCTGAGTGATCAAGTTTGTTGAGGGATCTTGAATGATGAGAAACACAAGATAAGTAAGAGAAATAAGCCTCCTAGGCAGAGGACACAGCACGCCAAGGCAATGAAATATGATTGTGCGACTCGGGAAATATTACATAGTTTGAGTTGCATAAAAGGAGATGGAGAAGAAGTTGAAAGATACATTGATGTTTCAGAGAGCAATTATTGTATAACAAATTATCGTAAGTGGAGAGGACTACCAAAAAGCATTTATTATTTTGTAGCATGCATAGACTAGCTCCAGTTTGCTGCCCAACAGGGCCAGACTTCGCTGATTTTTGCTGAGCTCGATCATAAATATGTGCTGACCTGGCGGGTTAGGCTGGACACTGGCTTGCCTAGGATGTGTGGTGATCAGTTGGGCGCTGGCTGGGTGGATAGAGGGTCTGTGTGGTTCTTAGCATTTAGACACCCTGGGCTTTGTTCGTGTGTGAGTATTCTATAAAAATGAGTGAATGTGGGCACGACCTCTCGAGACCTTGGTTTGGATCTTGGTAATTTTTTATTTCTATCATATACTATCTGTTAGAATGGGCTTGACAGAGGCAACATAGAAATAAAAGACAGAAGACAGACATCTCCGGAAGCAGTATTATTCCTTCAACCAGAACAGTGGAAGGGCCACAGTCTCTTTGAGGAAACAGAGACTGCGGTGGCATGGGGATGGGGTGTGGGTTAAGGTTTTGAAGGGTGTGAAGGGGGGAAGGGAAAGGGCATGTTAGGGTGGGGAGTTCAGTGGATAGTTTTCTAGCCTCACTTCTGCTTCCATAGCTTCATTGAAGAACTGTCTGTACCAGCAGTTATTCTTGAGAATGGGAAGTTTCCAGGCAAATGTTTGCTAGACTGAAATGTTTTCACCCTTTATTGCTGGCCAAAGAAACCCACACCTACAGCCTGAATTCAGAGGGTAGGTAAACAGGTATCCCTCCTTGATGGGAAGAGAGGCAGAGTCAAGTGACAAGGGTGGAGTACAGAGACAGGCGTCGAGCTTGCATGGAAGCTATTCAGCTGAGGTCAGAAACCACAGTTATCACCTTCTGAATGCCAGATTTGGACTTTACACTGTAAGAATGGGGAAGACTTAAAGTCCGGACATAAGGTTGTGTTTTAAAAAGATCTTTCTCTGTTAGCAGCATCATAAAAAGTTTAGAGGGAGGAGAGCTTGAAGGTAAAGTTCATTTGAGGAAGTTACTGTAGCAGTCTCTGCATGGGGGTTTGAGTAGAACCTGTGATAATTTATTTCAATAATTAACCAAGTATGGTTGTGTGAATGATAATGGTCCCCATTGGCTCATAGGTTTGAATGCTTAGTCACCAGGGAGTGGAACTGTTTGAGAAGGATCAGGAATTGTGGCCTTGCTGGAGGAAGTACGGCCTTGTAGGGAGAAGGTTAGATCACTGTCTTGCTTAGCTGTCATCAGAGAAGCTTCTCCCTGCAGTAGATGGGAGCAAACACAGAGGCCCATACGTGGACCACGTGCAGAGAGTGGGAAACCTCGGAACACTCTGTCCTAAAAGGGATGTCTCCATCACATCCCTCCCTCCAGGGCTCGGAGACGCCTGGGGAGGAGACGGTGGAAAGACTGTGAGAGCCTGAGGAGATGAGGATGCCAAGGAAACACTGCTGTTCAGACCCAAAATGACTGACGCACATACAAGCTTCCAGAGGCTGCAGCAGCACACACAGAGCCTGCACGGGTCTAAGCCAGATGGGACCCGTGAGAGCACTGAGAGGAGGAAGGGACACAGCCCCCACCCCTCACCCAGAAGATATCTCCAGGTGATAACCGCTCACAAAGGAAGGAGTCCTTTTCTCCAGTGGGGTCTCACTGGGTATACACACCGCACAGGACAGACTCCATGCCAGGTAGTAGACAGCTACCACAAAATGAACTCTACGATATCTCTGGAGTTTTGTTTGTTTGTTTCACAATGCTTTGAATGGTTTTTTTTCTTCTTCTTCTTCTTCTTCTTCTTCTTCTTCTTCTTCTTCTTCTT
>NW_026596039.1:15533149-15581338 GCF_907164565.1 Psammomys obesus
TCTTCTTCTTCTTCTTCTTCTTCTTCTTCTTCTTCTTCTTCTTCTTCACAGGTCTTTTGCTTGTACTTACACTACAGTTCCCAGTTTGGGGTTTTTACGGCATTTCTGTGTATGCAAATGTGTGTGTCTCTGTGTCTGCAGTTAAAGAGATTGCCTGGAGTCTCAGAAGAGACTTTGGAATTTTAAACAGTCTTGAAACTGTGAGTAACTATAGTGGACTACTGAAGTTGGACTGAATATATTTTACATTATGATAAGCCTATAAGCCTATGGAGGCCAAGGAGTGAAATCTGGTGGTTTGATGAGATTAGTCTCCATCTCCATAGGGATATATATTTGAATGCTTAGTCACCAAAAGGTGGACCTGCTTGAGAAGGATTAGGAAGATTCGGAAACACGTCCTTGTTGGAGGGAGTATATTGCTTGGGATAGGCTTTGGGGTTTCAAAATCCTACACCATGGGCCCCCCTCTACCACTTTCTGCCTGTGAATCAATATGCAGAACTCTCAGCTCCTTCTCCAGCACCATGTCAGCCTGTCTGCTGCGATGATTCCCACCATGATGATACCGGACTAACACTCTAAAACTGTATGTAAGCCCCCCAATTAAATGCTTTCTTTCGTAAAAATTGCTTTGGTCACGGTGTCTCTTCACAGTAATACAAGAGTGACGAAGACACCAAGTTAGATCAAGACCACATCCTCTATTGTTTGCTGCTGCTGATTCACTTTGCACAGCAATTTAAAGTTTAATCATGTGCATCTAGAAAATAATTTAGATGTCTTAATGTTGTTTCTATGTCATTCCCACCAGCCAGGAAGAGTCTTGTCTATGGCTGTTGCAAAAGACTTGTGGATAAGCTGTGTCTAACACCTGTTACATTATATAAAGTAAACACAGCTTGTGGGGACTCAAGGAAGGCTTTTTGAATTTAATTTCATTTTTATTTTTTAATTTTTTTTACAATTTATTCATTATATATCCAGATTGAAGCCCCCACCCTCAACTCCTGCCAGTCCCACCCTCCCTCCCTCTTTACTCCTGCACCCTTCTCCTAGTCCACTGAAAGGCGGAGTTCTCCTCTGCCATCTGCCCAAAGCTTATCAAGTCTCATGAGGACCACCTGGATCTTCTTCCTCTGTGGCCTAGCAAGTGATCAAAGAGCAGGTAATCAAGTTCATGACAGAGGCAGCCCCTGTTCCCCTTACTTGGGAATCCACATGGAGATTGAGCTGCCAATTGACTACATCTGAGCAGGGGCACTAGGTCCTCTCCATGCATAGTCCTTGATTGGTGCCTCAGTCTTTGCAGGACCTCCTGGGCTCAGGATTTTTTTTAGCTTTGCTGGTCTCCTTGTGGGGTTCCTGTCCCCTCTGCATCCTTCTATCCCCCCCCCCTTCTTCCATAAGACTCCCTGTGCTCTGCCAAAAGTTTAGATGTGAGTCTCAGCATCTGCTTGGATCCCCTGTTGGGTGGAGCCTTTCTGAGGACCCTCTAGAGATGGCTCCCATCTTGTTCCTTCTCTTTCACCAATTCTGGTGTCTATCCTATTTACCATTCTGGGTGAGATTTAAGCATCCTCCCTGGAGTCCTTCAAGGAAGGCTTTGACTAAGAGTAAAACATACAATGATATGCACCACTTTTGATAGGTCAAATTTCACAATGGGAATGGGAAGCATTCATTGAGGAAGTCGTCATGGGGGCCAATGTTTGCAGAATGTGATGGTTTGAAAAGGGAATGTGCCCCAAGGGCTCTCATGTTGAAGTCTTCCTCATCAGCCTGCTGCACTGTTGGGAAATGATTAGAGTCTGAGGGAGGTGAGGCCTCCAGGAAGCAAGCTGGGTCATTAGGGTTTGAGGGTGGTGTCTTCTCCAGTCCCTTTTCTCTTTCCTTTCTGACCAGTGTGAATCCAGCAGCCCCCCTCCCCTTGTCATGAGCTCTTGTGTTTTGTAGCAATTTTTCTCGAGTTCAAACATACTACCCTAGAGGATTCCCGAGGCCCCTCCCCAAGGTTATGGAAAGAGAAAACAGCTGCAAAGGAGGAGGTGCTGACTAGACAGCTTCCCCCAGGAAACGCTTAATGCTCAGACTTAGCCAGTGCCTTCAAGGCTGGCCGAAGGCTCAAAGGTTGCAGCTTCAGGCAGTCTTCACTCATGCTGGGGTGGGCTTTTCAGCGATATAGCTGCCTCTGAGTGGTTCCTCTGGTAGGCAGCCCCCTCCTATACGCCTGTGCGCACTCTCTTAGTTCCTGTAAACAATCTCAATAAACTCACTGGTTCGTCAAGCTGGACTGGTGCCATGTTACTCTCGTCCGCTGTTGGTTCCCTACTGGGGCAAAAGAGACTTCCGTGTCTTGTCTCCTCAGGAGAGTCTCACACCACCCTGCCATGCTCGTCCATGTTCCCACAGAGACAAGCAATAGGACCATTCAGCTGTGGGCTGAGCTATCTGAAATTGGGAGGCCAAAAAATCTTTCCCCTTAGATTATTGCAGACATTTGTCAGAGTGACAGAAAGTTCCAGCGCAGAGAAGGAGAAACAAAGTGAACCAAAACCCCAATCTCTCTAGAAAAGGAACACGAGGGAAAAGTGAAAAAAAAATGCTCAGACCCCTTCTCCTGTCTCAAATTAAAGTTCTGGAGTGCCCCACTCCCCACCGCCTCTCTCTGTGAATGTGTCTGCTGTTCAACAGCATTTGAAGATGGAATAAACCCAGCTGGGTAACTGCTTTCCTCAGTACAATCCCCTCCCACCCTAGTCACTCACTCTCCATTTTTGTCTCTTCCCGAGGATGGGAACCCAGGCACGTTTGCACCTCAGCTTCCTCAGGTGTAAGCTGGAGACGGCGGTAGTACGCTCTCACATGTAGCTGCCAAGGCTGCTAGTGGATTTGCAGGGCCCCACAGAGCATAGGTTGTGGTGTAAGTTCTCAGTAAATTTTGCTAGAAATGTTATTATTATCAACATTCTAAAACATCATCATTTATTATTCTACTACTTTTTTTTTTTTGCCTATTTAGACGTCTTCCTTTTGTAGTAATACTAAATGAGTATTTCTTCATATAACTCCCTCTCCATTCAGATGGTGAGCTTAAACTCTACACTCTACAGGACAACACCCCAGAAGGTCGACTACATGGTTGAAAGTGCAGACACTGTGTTGGGCTCAGTGTCCTTGAGGTTTGACTTCCCTAGGTTGGCTGCCCACATAGACAGAGATGACTCTCCAAGGACCTCCACACTGTTCTGTGTGATCTGAATACAGCACGCCCAGGCCTTGCTCGAGGCCAGCCAGAGGCAATGGTGGCTGCGATTCACCTCCTATGTTCTTCTTCTTATTATTATTATTATTAATTACTTTTTATTTTTATTACATTATTATTATTATTATTATTATTATTATTATCATTCATTTCTCACTTACAAGTGCACTGAAGACTCTGTTCTGGGATCTGCCTGGGCAAAAGAAGACTTCACATTTGAAGGAATGTGAAGTCCAGAGGTACAGTTACAGGTTAGTGAGACTGTCTGCATGGGGCCTGCCTTGAACAAAGCTAACAGAGAAGAAGGCTCCTCCAACCAAACCTTGGGATGCCAAAGTTTCCAGAGGAAATAAACTAAAATTGAGGCAGATAGCCAAACACTGCCATGAAATTGACCCTGCCACTTCTTCAACTTCTTTCTCTGAGCCTCAGTTTACTTCTATATAAATTGGTTATAATTTCGCCTATTCAAAAAGAAATATTGTAACAAGCATAGGTAATTGTCTGTGTACTTTAGTACATACCAGCAATAGTAAACAATTATACAGCATTCAACAAATGATCATCATAACTTTCACTCAATACATTATTGAATTTCCTAAGTACTTATTCTCAGAGTCATAGTGTTATGTTGCTATGAAGAGACACCATGAGCAGAGCAACTCTTATAAAAGAAATCATTTAATTGGGGTTGACTCACAGGTCCAGAGGTTTAGTGCATCATCATCATGGCGGGGAATATGGCAACATGAAGCAAACACGGTGCTCAAGAAGTACTTGAGACCTCTACATCCGAATCTGTAGACAGCAGGAAGAGAGAGACAGGGGACTGGCTTGGGCTTCTGAAGCCCCAAAGCCAACCCCAGTGACCACATGGCCACACCCACTCCAACAAAGCCACACTTCTTAATCCCTCTAAAGCAGTGCCACTTCCTAATACCAAGCATTCAAACATATGAACCAATGGGGCCATTCCTATTCAAAGTACACCAGGCACCATTATTCATTGAATAGTCATAACAGCTTTATCTGCTCTACTCTACACATGAAGACAATGCATGCTAAGTACTTAGTTTGTGACATCATTCCTGAGTAGATAAGGCAGGATTGCTAATTGGAACTTTTGGTTGTTCCCTTAAAATGTTTATCACTTTGGCTGGGGTGGAATGGCTCATTGGTAAGAAATCTTGCTGAAGAAGCATGAGGACCTGAGGTTAAATCCCTGGCACCAAACTAGAAGTTGAGCACGGCCAGGTCCACCTGTAACCCCAGAGCTGTGGGAGGTAGAGACAGGAATATCTCTGCAACTTGCTGGCCTTCCAGCTTAGCTACTGGTTCACTCAGAGACCCTGTCTCAAAAGAATAAGGCACAGAGTGACAGAACAGGATGTAAAATATCCTCTTTTAGCCATGTATACACAGACTCATATTCCTGAACACTGGACACACACACACACACACACACACACACACACTCCCCCTCCAGCCAGACCTTTTCTTTTTGTCTCTCTCTTTCAAGTTTACCATTTGATTAAATGAAGCTCTCAATCTCCCTTTTAATCCTAGTATAGTTTTAATGTGCTTTTCTCAGAAAAGTAGAAAATAGTGAAAAGCAGAAATCTTAAACTAAAACTCGTACTTAATATACAAACTAAATAATACCCCGAAACGTTCCCACAGCTCCATCAACTCAACGAAATATGAATTAGGCTGGTGCCACTGCCCTAAATTGTAAAGAGTGAGAAGGATAAAGTGAGTGTGGTGGAGCAGGAAGACCAGGGCCAGCCTGGGCTACATTAGACGCTGCCGTTAAAAAAAGTGCTAAGAATAGTGAGTTGTGATGAACAGAAGAAAAAGTCAACGATGCAGAGGAAACAGTACGTCAGAGGACAGGAAGCAGGAGGCAGCATCCCTTCTGCGACTTGTGGAGACTAGTTCTGCCAGGGTGTCAGTTGGGGCTTCCATCTGCCAATGGTAGCTTAAAAGCAAGATTGATTTTTCTTTTTTTAGAAATGTCAGTGAGCATGCTCACACAGAGGTTTGCGATTGAAGCTCTGGGATTCAGAAACACGTGGGATTCAGAAACATGTGGGATTCGTGAAAACCTATACACGTTGCACTCGGGGAAGGAAAACGTTAATGAGGAGGACCTAGAAATAGTACCTCAAATTTGAGGTCTTCAGAGAGTGTCCTACTGGCCAGCCTTAGCAGCATGTATTAAGGACCAGGTTACTTCCCCATCTCAAAACAAGCATGTTCTTTGGATGGTGGTAGACATTAGAAGCTTGTTGATGTCTTTGTCTGCTATGTACATTAAGAGAGTGATGGCAGTTAAGTCGAAGGTATCATGACCACATAACAAAACAAGTGTTATTTAAACACTTGTTTTGAAAAAAGGAAGATAATTTGATGTTTGTTTTTTTTTTTCTTTCAATCACAGTAAAAAAAAAAAAAAAGCTGTCTTCGACCTCATTACTCTTAGAAGACTTGAAATGTTTCTGGAAGAAAGTTAACAGCTCGGAGATCATTCTTTTCATCACTCAATTGAAGCCTGGTGCGTGAAGCTTCCTCGCCCTCAGCTTGGAAAATGACAGTTTGCTGCCTTTTCTTTTGCCTTGACTGTTCCCTGCTGAGGAGTGGATTTTCTGACCCAAATGAAGGCACATGAGTGCTCCGGAAGCCACAGTTCTGCTTTAAGGAAGGTTCTTCTTTCACAGAAGGTGCTAGAGAATTTTAGAAGCAAAGGGGACACCAGAGATGAATCTCTTTATAAGATGAGGGAACTAAGACTCAAACACTCTGACCAAGACTAAGTCAAGTAGAAGTAAGATTCAGGCGACTAACCCCCACCTTCACCCTAGTGCAGAGCCAACCCACTGATTTTTCTTCTAGGTTTTGAGAAATCTAGTTTATGCCATTATTTAGATTTTTGGCAAGCCATGCAAGCTTCCAAATGTCTGAGAATTCTAGGCAGTAAACTGGTTTGTTATCTCTCCATTTTTTTTCTGTGTCTCATAACTGTATCTTTACTTCCTTCCTCCTTAGCTCTTGAACCCCCAGTACATCCTTGATTATATTGGAGAATGATTATAACAGACACCTGATCGTGTAATAAGGATGCTTTTGCTCCCTGTGTGTATATGTACACACGCACTATGTATATATTACATACTTGCATACAAGTGCAAGGTGTGTAGAGGTCAAACTTAGAGCCTCACACATGCAAGGCAAGGGCTCTAACACTCAGCCCCAGCACCAGCCCCATGTTCTAGATGTTCTTAGTTATGAACCTCCTTTCTTCTGTTCCCTTTATCTTTACCCAGTTATAGTGTACCACCTAATTGTATTTCAATAAATGTGTGAAAGGAAACTTGAAGGTTGATTGTTCTGATTTGCCAACCACTTTCTTCTTTTTTTTTTAAATAAAATTTTATTTTATGTGCATTATTGTGAAGGTGTCAGATCCCTTGGAATATGGCTTTATGGACAGTTGTGAGCTGCTATGTGGGTGCTGGAAATGGAACTGGGGTCCTTTAGGAAGAACAGACAGTGCTCTTAATCACTGAGCCATCTCTCCAGACCAACCACTTTCTTCTTTTCTTTCAACTTTTAACCCTTGAAGGCCTTAGGCTGTCAGTGTGCCAATGCAGCAATCCACGTAGACGCCAACCACATGTTCATCTCCTGCTCTGTTTCCAACGCCAGAACAATCCACAAGTTCTTAGGCACAGTTACCCTTGATAATTGTTTAATTAGTCTCCTTCAGCTAGTGATTGATACTTTATAGACTCTAAAACTTAGTGGCAGGTGATGCCAATTACTTATATTTTTTCTTACCGGGCCATGGCTGGATGCTCTGCTGCTCTCCTCCAGGCTCGGCTGATCTTGGCGAGGCTCATTCAAGTATCTGTGCTTAGCTCCCAGAGCAGCTGGGGACTGGTTGATCTAGGAGAGTTCTGGCATGTTCAGCTTGGCTTTCCTCACACCATCTTTAGTCTTCCAGCAGAGCAACTCAAGCTTGCTCTTCTATAGAAGAACAGCGGGGTATTCAAAACATCTTCAAACCTTCACGTGTGTCAAGTTGACCTTGTCTACTGGCCAAGAGTAAGGCACCAGGCAGACCCAGAATCAGTGGGAAGAGCAGAGAGATTATATTAAAGGAAAGTGTGAAATTTGGCATGGCTGGCCTAAGCTATTGAGTACTGTAGCCTTCCTGGTTGGAGTGAAGACATTCTAAGGAGAGACATTTGTGTCCCTCCCTTTGGCTCTCAGACTCTGAAAAAAATGGATCCCAAGAAAGTGAATTTCCCCAGGAATCTCATGCTGGGAGAAGGAAAAGGCTGAAGCCTGCTACCAGCCTGAGGGAAAGCTTGTCTCCACATACTTCTCACAGTTTGTCAGAATACCTTGCCGGACATCCTGGAGCTAAGACAATGACGGTGATTGGCTGGGGGTGGAGGATGGGAACTCCATCTTGACCAGGACTTATTGTCCTCTATTTAAACCCCAACCTCATGTCAGAACCCCAAAGACAGACTTGGGGGAAGCATCACTGAACCTCTTTATTTGTCCCTCTTCTTAATGTGGCCACATTGAATAAATCTCCATCCTCTACTTTTCACTATTACCTGTCTCTCATTGGTCTGTTGAGAATGAATGATTGAGCCTCGCTAGTAAGGACTGTCAGGGCCCAGGTTCTGACCACCAACTCCAGGAACAGCACAATATCCAAATTAAAGTAGATTAAAAGTGTCTAAACTGTTTGGTTGTTAATGGTGTGTACGTGTGTGTGTGTTTGACCTAACAATAAAGTGAATAGTAAATGTTTTTTTGGCATTTGACTCGTATTTTCCATTTTTGCAACTTCTTGCAAAAGAACCTGATTTTTTTTTTTAGTGCATAGATCTCCCTGTGTTTTGGGGAGGCTTTCTCAAAATGATGGTTAGCTAATCAAAGCATCATGTTCTCCTAGCAATGGTGATTGTTCAAGGATGGGCATATCTCAAATTGGGCTAACAAGACCCTTTAGTCTGTTTTGACGTGCACTCCCCATTACATTGCTGGGCCACAAATCTCACACTATACAAGTGGAAACTGCCTTTGTTTCTCTGGAGCCAAAGGATGGGGACTAACTTAATTCACCTGATGTTTCTTTGAGCTACTAGATTTACCTATATCATGCGAAGCAGACATATGACTAAGTTTTTGAGCCATATAAGACAACACACCATTTATTTTTATTTAAATACATTCAAGATTAGTACATATCAAATACTTAAACCAACATCTTCAGTAAATACCCAAATATGTGCTATTATTTGTTTACACCAGTTCAAGTTGGATTTTTTGTTCTTTCCAAGAAAAAGAATCCTAACTGATACAACCAATAAGAAAATAAGATGGCAAAAGAGCTCATTTACAGTAGGAACAAGAGAGGTTAAAATAACAAAATCAGATCCATAGGTACTGCTGTAGAAATAAGAGAGACATATGTGGAAAAAAATGACTTCAGTTTATTAAGTAATCTCAAAAAGACCTGAATATTTGAAGAGAAACAAACAGAGCCTGGATGGAAAGATGCCATAATTAAATGGATTAAATTTTCCCAAAATAATCTATAAAAATTTCTCTTAATGGGCTCTTAACTCTCCTCACATCCTAGAACCCTTCCCCTCACCCTTTCAAATAGACACCTTCTCCTCCTGTAATCATTGTTTCAGTCGGAATGAGAATGGTCCCCAAAGGCTCATATATTTGAATGCTTGGGACCCAGTTGTTGGAACTGCTTGGGAACGGTTAGGAGGTGTGGCCTTGTTGGAGATGTGTAACTGGGTTTTGAGGTTGCAAAACCTTGTGACATTCTTAGTTTTTGTTTTTCCTTTTTGTTTCTCTGCCTGCAGCTTGTGGATCAAGATATGAGTTCTCAGCTACTGCTCCAGAGCCATGTCTGCCTGCTACCATGCTTCCTGCCATGATGGTCATGGACCTTCACTGTCTGTAACCATGAGCCCCCAAATTAAATGCTTTCTTGTAGAAGTTGCCTTGGTTATGGGTTTTGTCATGGTGATGGGAAAGTAACTAAGACAACCAGGCATTATTTCCTTCCATTTTAATCTCAGACATATTTTCTGAATCTGTTTCTTCTGCACACCCACCTCCACATTTCCAGTTTGGGCCTCTGTAAACCCAGACTGCATTGCCCTATTAATCTCTCAACAGTCTTGCTGACAATTCAGATTTAGCAGCTCTGAAGGCCACCATTATCTTGATTCCCTTCTTATTCCATGTTCTTTTTCTCTGGTAACTGAGTAGTTCATGATGCTGTGCTCTGATCACCTTTCCCTCACTCCTGTGCCACTGTGCGTGGCCGCAAGATTGGCTTCCCCAACACCATCCTAGCCACAGCTAGGCTTGTTCATGCGTCTGCCTTGCCACTTGACTTGAGGGCAAGTACTATATCTTACTCACCTTGGTAAGCTGGTCCCATGCCTGGTATGTGGTATGACTCTGTGAAGATTTACTGATGAATAGATGAAAAACTAAATAGCTGTCCAAATCTCTACTGCATAGGAGCAGGGAAAATGCTCCTGAAGGGATATTCCACCTTCACAATAGACGCATAAGCAAGTCTGCCCTAGGGTGTGTGGACCTCCTGACTGAGAGGACCTGGGCAGGATATTCGCGGTTGAGCTGAAACAGAATCTGCAGGACTGAGCACTGAGAGGGAAATGAATAACACAGTCACTTGAGCTCAAACTGTCATCCTATGAAGCAGTGACAATAGCAAGCCATACATATTCATGATGCCATCATCTGGGCCACTTTATGAGGTGCTGGCAGAGGATGAACTTTCCTGAATTTTCACTTCACTGCCTGGAATTATTAGTGATAAAATAACAGTAATAACAAAGCCCAACAAACCAAAACCAAGTAGTCTCTGTGAGCCAACGAGATGTTGAGAAGCTCAAGGTAATGGAAACAGCTGAGCGAAGGCAGATTTGGGTGAACACCCGCCCCGGGCTCCCGTCTGCCAAGACTTTTACTGGGAATATCCTCAGGCTTGGCTCCCACTCCCAGGCCTGACTGCTGAAGACAGTTTCTTCCTTGCCAAAGAACATACATAAATTTAGACTCCTGAGGCTATGCTTGCTTTCTCAGAGGGTATTATTTTATTATTTAAATGAAACAACAATAATTTTCTTCAGATTATGGGTACCATACATGCTCATGGAAGGAAACATGGGAAATATAAGATATGGATACCATAAAAGTAACTCTAATCCTATTGTCCCAGCCTAATAAATTTGGTTTAACATTGCTCAAATAATTTTCTAAAAAATACAGAATAAAAGCTTAGCAAGTGGGATCTACTATCTGGTTGCCTAATAAAAACCCGGAGGAAAGCCAGAAAAACTGGGTTTTCCAGTTAATATCTGCAAAGCTTGGAGCAAAGCACACAGATTTGCTTTGCCTCGGTTTCTCAATCTATAAAGTACCAATAAAAACAGCATCCCCTAGAGTTAGTTCTGAGGTAATGAGACACTGGGTATGAATTACTTGACTCAAAGAATAAATAGCATGGAGTAGGTGGCCAGTGACTGAGAGCTGTTGCTATCATAACTTCCCAGCAGTAATTCTCCCCTCCTCTCAATGGTTAACGGCTGCATCCAATCAGGTCTGAAGGCTAGTTACCTTCTCCTGGGCTAGTTCCCTCTGGAATAGCCATTCCTTGCTCACCTCTGTGTTGGAACTTGTGATTGATTAAAATCCTTTGGAATCTAGTAACTTAGAAGACCACTAGCTTCCATCAATCCAAAATCTAAGAGTGTCATCAGATAGTGTGTTGGTCCTGTAGAAAGCTTTCCCCATCTCTCAATGCCTGTCTCTCTGATGTAGCCACCAACAGATTTTAAACTTGCCTTGACTTATGACTTTCTTTGTTCTGTGAACCTATAAAAAATTCATGAAACTTCTTCCACTCTGGAATACGAAATTTGGGGCAACCCAAACCTGTGCTCCTAGGCCATGGTCACTCATGAATGAACTATCTCTTCCTTGAAGATGAGAGCTGTCATTATGGGGTCAGCAGCAAATAAGTGCTTGTTCTGGTGATGACTCCTTCCTTCTCCATGCCCCCTTGTCTGTACCACTGGACAAGTGAAAGCAGAACACACAGTCTTTTCATGATAGCTGTTGTTGTGTGACTTTTTCTGTGTCATGTGAACAAAGTCTTCAGACACAGACCCGGGAAAGGATCCCATCAAAATCTAACTTAGCAACCAGCGAGTTCACTGAAGTTACTTATGGAAACATGGGTGACTCAAGACAGCTGCACCACCAAAAAGCCCACCTTAGAGCAGGTGACAGCTCCCAGGAAGCTGCACCGCTGAAGCTCAGCGTACAGCTTGCAGGCAGCTCAGCCTGCCGGAGTCTCCACTACTCAAGAATTGTTACTGCTTATATAACCTCGGAGACAGGCCTTGGAAAATCACAATTTCTTCAGCACGGGGAGTCTGGTAAGTCTCCTGGCCAAGTGTACAAATATCCCTCAGGAGAGGATTTTCCAAGTCTGAGGAAACAGCAACACTGCTGAGAAAGACATAGTGTCAAGTTGCACTGGCAAGGGGGGGGGGGGCAAAGGGAAGGGTGGCTTCTTTTCCCATCTGAAGCCAAACCTTGTCAGGTTTTGTTGGAGAGCCATCAGATCAATACCCTGCGATTCTCAGCGTCCACAGATCACCCAGAGAGGGAGCTGACGCAGCCGTCTCATTCAGCCGGTCTGAGGAGGACCCCAAGTTATTCATTTCTCTCAGTGCTCACGCTTGTGTCCACAGGCCAGATTCAGAAAGGCTCCTAGCTTTGAGACTTGGATGCTCCTGAGAGCAAAGCCACTCTCTTGCTTCCCGTTTGATCCCCAGACTTGGCCTGATGCCTGAGAAATAAGTTCTCAATAAATATTTGCTGAAGTGAATTAATGAGGATATTGGCTGTAAGAGCAAATCTTATAGATTTTCTTTTGGTGATAGCTCCTAGTCAAAACCCAAATAGATACAAACCAAACCACAATTAAACACGTATTTATTACTTTGGAGTCTCAAAGTAGTTTAATTAATAATAACTTACTTGATTCTCAGGCTTTCCACACCCCTCCCAGGAGGAGGGCTCCTTGCCAGTTTGTTATGGTATAAAAGCAAAGTCAGGCAGGTCGAGCCATTGCCCTATGGAAGGCTAGCACTACAGACACTAGAAAAATGGACCTCCTGGTTGCCAGAATTCTTCCTGCCATGCCCTGCAGAAAAAGTAAACACTTACGTAATTCTTCTTCAGCTTGAGACTGTTGTCCCCATTTCTCTATCGTTGCTCTACACTCAGCACGGAGAACTATTCTGACAAAAATGTACATGCGGTAGGATATGAAAAAGTGTCCCCTAAACTTTGCTGAGCTCTATTTTGGAGACCTGGGAAAAGCAGGAGCCACTGATGGTTCCACTCTGTCCCAACAGAAGAGTTCCATCTCCGTTCAGTTTCTCTCAAGCGCTGAGATATTGCCTTCCCCCACAACAGCGTCTCACAGACACCCAGCTCTCCAGGCACGAGGGGCTGACTCCAGCCAGAGGGCAGTCAGGTCCAGCCCGCCCGCCTCACTGCAGCTCTGACAGTTGCTTTCAGGCGTCTTCTACTGCTACTATTAATTTCTCCACTTTACATCATGACTGCAGCCCCTTCCTCTCCTCCACGCTCCCCCGTCACACGCCCTTCCTCCCCATTCTCCCCTCTCCTCCTCCGAGAAGGGGAGGTCCCCATGGGTACCAAGCCACCCTGGCACATTAAGTCTCTGCCGGACGAGGCGCATCCTCCCCACTGAAGGCAGACATGGTAGCCCAGTTAGGGGAAGCATCAGCGTCAGAGAGGCCCTGCTCCAGTTGTTAGAGACCCATGTAGGACCAAGCTGTGCTTCTGTTACGTATGTGCAGGGGGCTAGGACCAGTCCATGCCTGCTCTTTGGTTGGTGGTTTAGTCTCTGTGAGCCCCCATGGGCCCAGGTTAGTTGACTCTGTAGGTCTTCTTGTGGAGTCCTCGACCATTCCAGCTCCTTCAATCCTTCCCCCAACTCTTCCATAGAACACCCTGAGCTCTGTCTAACGTTTGGCTGTGGGCCTCTGCATCTCTTTCCCTCAGCTGCTGGGTGAAGCCTCTCAGAGGAGTTATACTAGGTTCCTGCCTACAAGCACAGCAGAGTAACGCTAAGTGTCAGGGATTGGTTCTCGTCCATGGGACGGGTCTCGAGTAGGGCCAGTCTTTGTTTGGCCATTCCCTCAATCTTTGCTCCATCTGTCCCTGCTCATCTTGTAGACAGGACAAATTCTGGGTGGGAGGTTTAGTGGGTGTGTTGGTGCTCCCCTCCCTCCCTTGGAAGTCCTGCCTTGATCCAGGAGGTGGTGACTTCAGGCTCGATGTCCCTGCTGCTGGGAGTCTCACAGACTTCCTGGGTCCTCCCCTATCCCAGGTCTCTGGAAAATCCTTGTTCTAGAAAGAAAGAATAACAAAGAGGTGGGGCTCTCTACACCTGAAAATTCAAATCTCATGCTTTCCTCATTTTTGGATTCTGGCTTTAGAAACATTCTGAATAAAACTAGTTCATCTGAGCCTTTGTATGTACTGTCGGTGAAAACCATTGAGGGACACCTTGACTTGAAGGGTAAAAAGGGTTTAGCTTTTTTTTCCCTTTGAAGCCTGCGTGTGTGTGTGTGTGTGTGTGTGTGTGTGTTGCACACAGAAACCAGGGCCGGATGCCGGATGTCCTCTTCTGTGCTGTGTTACTGCTCTGAGACAGGTTCTCTCACTGAATCGGGAGCTTAGCTTACTCTTCTGCCAGGCTAGCTGACTGGTGGGTTCTTGGGGTCCACCTGTGACCGCCCACTGGTGCTGGGGTTTCAAGACTTTTTATGCGGGTTCTGGGCATTCAGACTCATGTCCTCACGCTTGTAGCCCAAGGCTCTTGCCCACTCAGCCATCATTCCAGCCCGGGTTTTTACAAATTTAATCGTAAAAGCAGTTTCTCTGGTCTTTGCTATACTTCCCAAATTACCATGAATTTTCTTGTATGGGTTTCCCCGAAAGAATGCCACAGTCCTGTGATTTAGATTTATTTAAAAAAAAAAAAAAAAAGAAAAAGAGCTTTGGTCTGTGACCTTTCTCTGACCTCTTTCCTCTCTGTGTCTGTTGGGTCTTTGTGAAGCACCCCGGGAATATTAATGGCTGACATAATACGAGCTGGTGTGTCTGTAAGCTGCAGCGTTCTGGAGGCTGCGCCGGCTCAGTGGGGCAGGGGCGCATGCATCATTCATGAGGAGTCCACGTGCTGACGGTCTCACATGGTTCTTTTTCCACAGTCATGCCCTGCAGCATCTGACCTGAGCACAACCCAGCCCGGGCTCTGCAAACCCATCTTGCTGAGGCTTCCCACCAGGAAGCAGGGAGAAGGAAAGGCAGCTTCCTTCCCCAGGGAGGCAGCGGTCAGGAGAAAAAGCTCAGGGTGCTGTCGCAATTGTCTGTATATCAAAGCAGGGAATTTCCCAAAGCTGAATACAGAGAAAATGCAGCAGCGTTTGTAGGTACGAATTTACCCTGCAGGCACCTGAGTGACAAATGTCAGCATGTTATCACTTAGGAGCAAGTCATGAGCATCTACGTATGTTTATAATCCACCAGAACCCCGGAGCAGTAGGGTAAATTCTAAGTGATTACAAGTCTTGGCTTATGGTCTTGGATTCAAGAGCTTAGAGCTTAGCCTTCCTCCTCCTCATCCACCATCTTCCTTCCCTCCTTCCCTTCCTCCTCTTCCTCTTCTTCTCTTTCTACTTTTGGATTTTGAGATTAGACATCACTCTGTAGTCCAGGCTGGCCTGGAACTTGTGATTCTCCTGTCTCAACCTCCTCGGTATAGGAGTTCTGTATGTGAGTCACCATGCCTTGTTCATTCCCTGTGTTGAAATCTTATAAGCCTGGTTGTCAGGAAAAGCTCAGGGTAGGCGTGGGGAGCAGTGATGGGGAGAAGGCTCAGAGGTTAAGAGTACTGGCTGCTTTTTTACAGGACTTGGGTTCAATTCCCAGACACCACATGGTGGTTCCCAACTATCTGATTCCCTCTTCTGACATTTGCAGGCACCAAGCATGCATGTGGTGCACATACATACCTGTAGGCAAAACACGCAAAATAAGAGGAAAAAGTCTAGTAATTTAAAGAAAGAAAGAAAAGTTAAGCAAGCAAGAAGGCAAACGAGGCTACCTGACTTCAGCTGCTGTAGGAGCTGGAGTCATGCCAGGCTGGGGCTTCCAGGGTCCTGACACGTGGTACTGGAGCTCACTAAATGCTAGTGTTGGAAATGGGATCCGGGCTAGAATGTCCTAGGGCTTGATGTTGGGCTCAGTTCTGCCTTTCTGCCTGTCTCTGAATTCTGGCAACCCCCCCCCCCCCGAGCATGCTCCCAGAAGAGCTGGAGGCAATGTGTTGGCAGAGTATTTATTACTGTGCCTCGGGTTCTTCCATGTGGCTCTGGGCTCAGTGAGCTGCGAATGTCTGCATCCCACTGTCTCTATCTTTCTCCTGTCTTCTCTAGAACCCTCTATTTCTTCCACCCACACTGCCAATTCTGGTCCCATCTCCCCTCCAATTCAGCCTGGGCCTGGCCTGCTGTGTTTGCAGATCAGTATAGCCTGTGTGCATGGAACTTGATTTCCAGGTTTCATTTCCCCATCACATTTTAGGCCCAGCTTTTGGAATTGAAATTCTCAACTCAGACAAAACCCATACCTCTGATAGGTGCACAGTATTTATGACAGGATTCCATGATGCACTTCTGCTAGGGTAAGAAAGCAAAAAGATGGGCTTGTGTCTGCATCACTGAGTTTCAAGCAGACAATTCTTATCTGTATCTGTCTATTGGTCTATTTCTGTTCTGTAACATCTCTGTTTTCTTAAATTGCTCCTGTTTAGCGTGTTGTACCAAAGAAGTCAACAGCATCTGCCCTCCTTCCCTCCCTCCCTCTTTCCATTCCTTCTTCCCTCCTTCCCTCCCTTCTTCCCTCCCTCCCTCCCTCCCCTAAACATTCCCTGATTTGGAGATGTATTGTAAAACTATCTCTACCCTGTATTTGGAGTGGCGCCTATCTAAGCTTCTTTAAAAATACAGACAAGATGATGGATTACGAGGCAAATGTTTTTCACTATAGCACAATAAAAAGAATGGTGAGAAGGAAAATCCAGCTAAAATCTCAAGTTTTAGAAATGATGCTTCAAAGAGTATTTTTTAAAAAAAATTCTTTCCCTGTAGTGCAAACTAGAATGTTTTAAAAATCATATATCAAGCAATGTTTTGGAAAGCTTGAAGGAAATGTGATACACGATTTACATTTTATGTGCTCAATCCTTGCTCAATGAAATAAACATGGGCAAGCTAAAAATACCCAAGGGAAACACGCACACACACGGCATACATCACATGCCTCTCATGCTTTTGAAACCTTCTTTTCTTTTTCTCACCTTGCTCTGTGTTACTGGGTGGAATGCATCTTCCACAATGAGGTGTGAATGAGAAGGCTGATAATACCGGGAAGGGGCTGGCAGCGGTTGTTCATCCTAAAATCGCGCAGCCATGTTTAGATACTAGCGAAAGCTTCCAAGGAGCTGGGAGGAAAATGTCTCAGCTTTGTAACATCAGCTCTCTTTCCCTGAGCAGGATCACTTGAGCTATTCTAAGCATCACACGCCATCAGGGTGCATTGTTGGTACGGGACTACCCTCGCCAGGAAGAGGCAGCGCACAAATGTAGCTGACAGAGTCTGCCCTGCGGGCGCACATACTGTGTGCTCAAGACAGACCATCTACTCGGCTCATAGCATTCACATCTTCTAGAGACATTATTTCTGACATACACTAAGCGTTGACCGACTTTCTCCTTCCCACTGTCTAACAGAGGGCGCAGGTTGGAGGAGAGGCAATGGAAACTCGACCACAACCGTATGGCTCCAGGACTGAAAGAGAAAGGATGACATAATCCTAGAGTAGGGGAATTCTACCAAGCAACAACAGGCAGCTGAGGGATCTTAGAAGTCAAATGTCTTTCAGTAATCAAGTCAGATTTTATAGGAAGTAATGAGGAAAAAGTAAGTGGCCAAGATTAAAGACACTTTGACAATGGAGGCAAGTGACCATCTGAATTCCGCTCCAGCCTAGTCTACACAATGAGTTATAGGTAAGGCAGGGCTACATAATGAGATCCTGTCAAAACTTTTCAGAAAAAGAAAATTTAAAAAGAGCTCACCCTGAAAGCATCATTGGACCCCAGGATGAGGGAAATCTCCCAGCCGTAACACCTGGCTGCTCTGAGGGACAGTAATTTATAACCAGTTGTGTGCCTTTGACAGTCCACCCACTCACACATTTGCATATCTTAAGACCCACAGAGCACAAAGACATCAAAACAAAACCCGTTCTCCATGACTGTAGAATGATATGTGATTTATTCATATACTGACAATTAGGCAGTACTCAAAATTCATTTAAATAAGCAAGTGATTACACAAACATCTAATAATACTAAAATCGATAGTCCCAAAGTATAAAATACCATGGGTATGAAATACCATGGTAAATACTATTCAGCAGGCTACAGTCATAATTCCAAACTAAGTCATTTTTAAGAAGATGATTCTTAGCAGTTTGAGGATGATTTTGTTTTTCTTCTTCCAAGCAACTTCTTCCAGTGATATAAGGATGCTAATTTTAAGAATCATTGCATGGTATCATTGCTTAGGTTCCTGTGTTGTAACACGTTTCCTTGCAAAAAGAAATTAAATTATTGCCCCTCAACATAGAAAACAAACCAGTGAGCACTTAGTCCCCTAAGCAAGGAGGCTCAGATCTGGGGAGTGCTAAGGACTAATTCTGGGTTCAGCAGGAGGCAGGCAGTGAGGAAACCCTTTGCAGCCTTGGAAAGATATGGCTTCTTTTCTGGGGCTCCAAGCATCATACACATATTTAGACATCCAAGCCATGAAGTGATGGGAATAAAATAATTTTCTATCCCGATGACTGCGATACAGTTGCCACTGTGGTTAAGTTAGGCTATAGTTCTGCAGGATTTCACACAAGGATGGCTCCTAGTTAAGCTAATTTCTTATAGCCTCATTACATTTTGGTGAAGTGCAGCTCTATGTGCAGGAGGAGTTTGGCTTATCATGTGTCTGTGTTATTTTTAAAGTCTTACACTTTACCAGAATGAGGTCCAAGCATGAACCCAGCTTGAGAAGCTAGCAGCAGCAGTCTTTGAGAAACATCTCAATAAATATGAACACAGAATGAGATTCAGTTAAATCTCTTACATACAAATTACAGCTAGAGAATTATTACACATTCTTAGTATTGAATGATGGGGGGCGGGGAGAAAATAAATCTAAAAAAATAGAAAAGTTTCTTCAAACCCGGGCGTCAAGGACAGATGCTAACAGTGCACAATGCCACAGTATAAGCAGTCCCTGGAGGGTAGACACTCCAGAAGTAGTGGTATTTATGGGGGGAGGGGAATCTTGGAATTATGACCAAGAGATGAAAATACTGTACCAAAATGCATGCATATATATATATACATATACATACATATATATGTATATATAATCACTATGTGCATTAGGTGTATGAGCTGTCACCTAAGCAGAGACCTAAGACGACAATGAGGCAGTGTTCTGGGGTATCCATTGAAACCAATGCGGGCACTACATGTTGATTAAACCTTCAGATGCAGCAAAATGTGGGCACAACGCCATGTTGGGGTTCTGCAGCTGCTTTAGGATCCTCTTGCGGAATTTCTCCCGCACGCGATTAAATTCCATTATGTCCATGGGGTCCTCCTCAATCCAAAACTTGTGAAACTCGTGCATCAAATAGCCTGTTAGGGACAAGACAGTGATGAGACAGCAAGATAACAGCCCTTAGTCACATTCCAAACCTCTGTGGGTGCGTGAGACCAAAAAAAACAGTCTCTATGGAGTTCCCAGGAAACACCAAGATTTCGTATGACCAGTGGAGGGGAAGCTGCCAAGCTGCCTGTTTCATTTTCTGCTTTTTGTGGCTAGTATTAGAGAAAATTTCAGTTCCACAAAGCAGGAGAGCAAAGCAGTTCTGTCACCTCTTGAACATGAATCCCACGGGAGCATGTTCTTTTTTATTTTTATTTTTTTAATGTTTATGAGTGTTTGCCTGTGCTGTATGTCTGTGCATCGCACTGTGTGGTGTCCCTTGGAGGCCAGAAGAGGGCGTTGGATTGCCTGGAACTGGAGTAACTGTTGTGACCTGCTATGTGGGTGCTGGAAATTGAGTTTCGATCCTCTGGAAGAGCAGGCAGAGCTCTTAACTAGTGGTCCATCTCTCTAGCTCAACTTCGACTTTTTGTTTTCCTTCCTTCTTTCTTCTTCCTCACCCCAGTCTCTCTTTCCTTCTCTCTCCTTTTGAGGCAAGGTCTCTTTATGTAGCCCTGGCTGTTGTGGAACTTGCTCTGTAGACCAGGCTGGCCTCAACTCATAGAGATCCACCTGCCTCAGCCTCCCAAGTGCTGGGATTAAAGGTGTGTGCCACCAGGCTTTTATTTTCAAATATTTCAACAATATTTCCAAATACATAAAATTACATTTACCTGTGTGTGTATGTCCAGGTATGTGGGTGTGGGTGCACTCGTGTGCGTGCTTATGGAGCCCAGGGGATAACATTAGGTGTGTTCTCTCCACCCTGTAACTAAGGCAGAGCCTCTCCTTGACCCCACAGCTTGCCACTTCAGTTAGCGTAGCTAGCTTCTTCTGGAGACTCCACCCTCTATGTCTCCTGATCACTGGGACTGCGGACCGGCCACCATGCCTGTGTGGTATTTATATGGGTTCTGAACTCTGCTCCTTATTCTTTACCCAATAAGCCATCTCTTCAAACCCCTGAAACGTATGCTCAAAGGACTGACAGTGACTCCTTCATCTTTCCCATCCCACCTATATTGACACAATGGTCCAGTCTTTCCAAATTACTCCACTCTGCTTTTCTTCCTCTTGATATTGAATTTAACTGATGTTTTAAATTACCCAGACATATCAAACAAATGTATTGATTATAATGTATCTAAGTCAGTAAGAATTGTAAATCAAGTCTGATTACACACTCATCATCAAGTTGCATGAAATTGCGAATAATACTTCCTTCCAAAGCACAATGACATATTCAAATGCTTTTGTCTTTCAAAGTATTTTTTTTTATCAATGAACACTCCAAAATGGAAACATTTTTCTTTTCTTTTTTTTTTAAGAATAAACGTTAAGTATTTGAAGCAAAAATCTGTTTATAGTTTCTTATTTTCCTATTTTGTTCCTTTTTTCCATCATATTGAATGTTTTTTTAATTTATTTTCATTTTTTATTTTATATTATTTCATATTGAATGTTTTTACACACATCTAAAATAATTAAAATGTGATACTTCCTTTAAAAGGCAGTATTATATGTTTGTATGTAGAAAACCCAAATATAACTGCAGGCCTCTCTAAAAATTAGAAAAAAACATAAGAAAATAATCCAAGTTTTTAAAAAAGAAAAAGTGAATGCTATAAGGCGTTCTTTGGTTTTAACTTTAGTCCTGGAGAGGACTCTCGTTGGAATCTCAGTTCTTTTACTTTCACCTATAAAGGGAAACCAGGAGGAAGGAGCAGGAGAAGAAATGGGGGGGGGGTGCATAGGAAAAGAATACAGAGCAAGAATAACAAAGGAAAACCAAAAGCGTTCCCTCTGTAACTAACGATGCACGGAAATACTGTCAGCCTAATCCTCTGAACAGCTTTAAAACATGATCTATTCATACCTCACTACACAGTATTTGAGGTGTCGCTCCCCAGTATACACTGTGGTAGTGGCCCATTCACATGGACTCACCCTCTTATCCTCTCCCTGTGTGCTAAGGCATGCTCACACAGCTAAGAACTGTCTCTCAAGCGTAGGAGAAAAGGCTGAGGGAACAATTAGTTCACATTTATTTGGGGTTGTCTATTCTGCTCCATTTCTTTTCCTTTTTCTTTCTTTTGACAAGGTCACTTGCAGCCCAGTCTGGCCTTGAACTCCCTGTGTTGCCGAGGACCTTGGACTCTTGCCCTCCTGTCTCCATCTCCCCAGTGCATTACCACACCTGGTTTATGTAGTGAGTACTGAGAATCGAATCTAGGGCCTGTGTGTGCTAGGAGAGAGTTCTACCAGGACAACTTCATCCACAGCCCTATTCCATTTCTTTCAGGACAACGGGCAAAACTGCTTTTTAACATTTCTTCTGGAGGCATTCATTCCCCTTACCAGGCTGGTCTTGAGGACACACAAAAGCTGACTACTAGGTAAACCGGAAATCGACTCCACCATCACGCCAGTTGTCTTATCTGTTTCCACTCATCTGACCTTTGGATTCCCTGAGGGGACCTATGGCTGCTTCCAGGCTTAGGCAGCTCTAGGAACAACACTGACAGTTACATAGATGAGGGAAGGATTTGGTTTTTGTTTTGTCTTTTTAAAAGGCCTTTGTATGTAGCTCTGGCTAGGCTTCAATTTTGTAATCCTCCTGCTGATTCATCCCACGATTCTTAGAAGGTTCTTGGGCCAAGAGCTGTTGGCCTGCACTTCATGGAAAAAAAAAAATCTAGTCCTTCTCTGACACTTGCAGTCTGCTTTGTACCCAGCACTCATCTCTCTTCAGGTTAAACATCTGGCCTCTCCATCCTAGCTCAAGCGCAGTGAGTGGTAGAGCCTCGTTGTCCTGGTTGTTCCAAACATGCCAGGCACATTCTTTCTTCTGATCCCTGCGCCTTGTTCACCAACAAGAACTCAATCCTTTGTTCGTCTCAGTGAGTGGAAAAGGTCCTAAGATATCTCAGGAATAGCCTGGGGTAAAATCTCAGGAGTAGCCTGGGGTATTATCTCAGGAGTAGCCTGGGGTAATATGTTAAACATGAAGATCCACCCAGATTCAGCCAGATAAATCACACATCACTGAAGTTTAAAACCTAAGGTCTAGAAGACTCCATCCTTATACATCGTTTCAGGCTTCATTCGAGGGATGTTTCAATTGACATGGTTATAAGAGAAATGAATGAGAATTCATAATTTCTTCTTTTCTTAATGTATAGAATGCACACATACTTTTTCCAACTGGTCTTTGAGCTCAAATAAATACACTTGAGCTGTTTTTGCTAGGAGAGTCAGGTTTCTTCCCCCCCTTTTCCTTGTTTATTCTTCTCTCTTATATTACATCACAACTGCAGTCTCCCCTCCCTCCTTTTCTCCCGTTCTTCCTGGACCTTCCCCTTTCCCCGTATCCACCCCTCCTGTTTCCCTTCACAAAAGAGCAGGCCTCCCAGGGATATCAACCCAACAGGGCATAACAAGTTACAATAAGATTAGGCACAAGCCCTCCTAGCAAGGCTGGATGAGGCAATCCAGGAGGAGGAAAATGGTCCCCAGACAAAGGACTCAGAGACAACCCCTACTCCTATTTGTTAGGAGTCCCGCAATAACACTAAGCTATACAACCACAACACGTATGAGGGGGCCTGGTGCTGACCCATACAGCTCCCTGATTGTAGGTTCAATCTCCGTGAACCCCTATGAGCCCTGCTTAGTAGATTCTGCAGGCCATTTTCGTGTGGTGTCCTTGATCCCTCTGCCTCCTACAATCCTTTTCCCCCTCTTTCAAAGGATTCCCTGAGCTCTGTCTACCTAATGTTTGGCTGTGGGGGACAGTCAGATTTCTAATATTATAAATTAAAATCACCTATGATGCATCCATCTCATTAGGATGCTCCTGTAGACAGTGATAAAACAGGTTCAGTGAAAACCATTTTTTAAAATTTGATTTTTGATCATATGTGTTTCTATGGTACAATGTGATAATTTGATGCTTGGGCATGATGTGGGCTATCAAATCAGATTATGTGGCATCTCTATCTCCTTTTAGTGAATAGTTTATTTTTCTGTAACACACGTAAAGATGCTCACTCTTCTACAACATGCAGACCCCCTGGCATCTCTCCCTTACGGGGACGTAATAATCAATAGTTATAGAAGAGCTCAGACACAGTTGTTTCCCTCATTTTTTCTGTTGGACATATAATTATGGAAGGCCATGTCGGAGAGCGATGGTGTTTCACAATCTGGCTCCATTTTCATATTACTTCCACTCTAAGTACAAATGTAAACAGTAAATCCTGTAGACAGATTCCCAGAGACTCTCCATGTCTTATCAGGAAAACTGATAGAGTCTATCTAACATGATTGCAACAGAAATACAGAAATAGGTGACCTGGCTTCCAAAGTACATATTACAATCATAGAACTCCACTCACGTATGTGTTATTACACAGCATTCAAAAATTCATTTGGCCAGTTGTCTGATCACGCCATCTACCAATTTCGTATGTAACAGATACACTAGTGGGCCCTGAGGATGAAGAAAAGGGTAGCGTTCTCATGTTCCCCGATTCTCTGTCTCTTGAAGGGAGAGAGATGGGTATTCAGTTTCTGGCAATGATTGTTAGCTGGGAACGCTGACAGTGCAGTGTGGGAAGAGGAGGGAGAAAACAGCTCAATCTGCTGCTTCTGGTTTTCAGTTTCATTCATTCCCCAATGCCACAGGCTGTCCGAGCAGACTTATCTCTCTCCCTCTTACAGATGTGGACACTGGGCTCAGCCAGGAAGCTCCAACAGTGTGCAAACAGCTGGAAGCCAGGGCTGAACCAGGCTGTCACCCCATCCAAGCTACAGGCTGCCTCTCCCAGTCATTCTCTTCCTCTGGTGCTCATTTCTGTGTAATAGTTGCTTCTCTCGAAGGTCAAAGAAAAGATAATCCCTCCGTCTTCTGCGCGTGTCCTTTCCCTGATCACTGCACCTAACCGCACCCCATTCCGTTCGGTCTGTGTGTTCACTGGAGCTGTAGATTGGATGTCATTTTCACAACACAGTGCCTTGGCAGCACGGCATCCACCAGGACCGTAAAGCCAGGACGACGGAGCCATTATGTTCCTATTTCCTTTCCTCTAGATGAAATACTTGCTTTGAATACTAATTTGGCTTTGCCATCTAAAGCCTGCTGCATATTTATTGCTGCTTAAATGTGTCTTGGTTTTGCTTCACTGCATCCTGTTAGGAGAAAGCAGGGGCATGTGCAGGGACACAGATAATTGCAATAATATTACAGAGGAGATGTGCAGAGGCGGCCATGTCCAGTGGAAGGACAGTGAATCCAGTTTGCCTCTTCTAAAGATGCCTGGTCTCTCTGTCCATAACCCAGTCAGCTAGAGGATTGCTGCTCTTTCTAAAACTGGAAGAGTGTCCTGGGAAATAAGATCCTGCCTCATGCTTCCTTATCTGCACTAGGATTCTTTTGAAAAGCCTATTAGTTGGGTAATGCCAAAACATTACCACATCAGCTACATCCTGTTTTCCCCTGAAAAAAAAAAATATATCATTTAACATTGTAGAATCTTATCTGCCTGTCAGTTCATCCATTTGTCCATCCATCCATCTGCCCACCCATTCATCCAATATATAGTTACTAAACACGCTCTGAGCATATAGCCATGAACAAAGCATCTACTCCTACCCTACTCCTACATGCCAATTATTGCTGGCTTTAACTCTGGTTCTTTCCTGGAGATGTCAGTTGCTGTGTGATTCTGATTTTTAACTCCAAGCAGATGAGTTAAAAGTCTGTAGGCAGATCCCCTCTAACACATCAGGGATCTATGGCTTCTCATAGGAATGTCCATTTTGTGCCTCTGAATAGACCTCTCCAAAGAAACTTACCTTCAGTTCACCTCAAATTAAACTCATTCTATTTTCACTTACAAGAGCTTCTGTGATTTGTCTAAGATGGAAATTCTAGGACAGGGCAACTTTTAAAGGGTTAATGAAACACAGTGCATGAGATTTTGTTAGTAGTTATGCTCATGCTCTCCAACAGGGCTCAAAGCTCTTCAGGGTCCATTCCAAATTCTCCTACATTTCCCATACACAGCTAATCACACCCTCTTCAGTTTCCTATCTAATAACACCCTCTAGGGTATCACAGCTGATCACAGCCTCTTCTTTTTGTATCTGATCACACCCTCCTCAGTTTCATGTCTAATCATACCCTCGCTGTTGTAGTGCTTGGAGCTGCTGTACTCTCCTGTTTTATGGCCTGTGTCCTTGCCACTTCTCCTTCTCTGGCTGGGCAACTCAGTCGCCATTGCTTTACTTTCCACCACTCATCCTTTGGTTTTCCCGGAAAGCAGCATTTGCTTTAGGGAGCTCTCTCTGCCTTTCAGACTGAGTGGGCAAGGCCAGCAATGGACCTTTGCGATGTTTTAAAGCAGTATCTTTACTTCCTGGTATGTTGTACTTATTTGTTTAGATGCTAGTATTCCTCAACATAGACCCTCATATACAGTAAAATCTTGGTTAATATTTGTTGGAGATTGAGTTGCTACAGGAGTGAACACAATCACCCAATGGTCAAAACAAGAGATATAAAATGTCACATGAGGGATTTATACTTCCGCTAACAGGTACTTGCTTTATAAAGCAAATTCATCTTTAAACACCTTTTCATTCTTATCAGTTGTACATGCATTGTTCAGCATCAAACAGTTTCGTATGTTTTGGTAAGAAAACAAAGCACCGTGAAAGACGGTGCCCTCCCCTACCTAACCCTTGCTCTAGAGTTGCTTTGGCTGATTCGTCCAGCAGCCCCACACAAGCTGCGTTCCAGTTTTGGACTGTTTTTTAAACCCCTGTTTACAGAGGATAAGCTCCTGTTCAGGGGCCCAGCCACACCCAATTTCTTACTGCTTTTTTAATCCAGTACCAACTGCCTACTTTGCTCATTTACTTGGTTTTCCATTTAAATCAACCACAAACCACTTTCCCTAAGGATGTCAAACGTATCCTAGATGTGTCTGAACATGATTGATGTTCGCTCAGTTTTAGAGCTTTGTCAAAATCCAGATCTGTCCTTCTCAGCCTATTGTGTGGGACCCACCTTGGAACGGCCCCTTTCCGTCACCTGAAGAACCCCTTTACTCTCCTCCTGGAAAGATTTCCTACTGTCTGGGTTAATTAAGTCTTCCTAGAATTACTCTTTGATTTTGTGAAAATATTATATGTTTCAAGAGATTCCTGATCAAGTTATGGGGAAGTAAAATATTTAAGACCTTGCATTCATTAAGGAAAGTCTGCTCTATTTTGATATCCAGTACTCAGTTGGTAGGTGAGACTGGGAATATAATTTGCAATTGTAAATCATATTCCCTTTGGGCCATCTTCAGATTTTGTAGTTATCATTCCAACATGTTTTAGAACAATGTCATTCTTGAGAAGTCTAGTGTAGTCTTGGTTCCAAAGTTTTTGAGCGACAGTTTCAGAAGATTTCAGAATCATGTCTTTACAACCTCATGCTAGCTCACAGTGACATAGACTTTCATTTATTATGTTGGTTTGGTAGATCTTACTCTATTATGTTGGCATTTAGAGTTTAAAATATGAAAAAAAAATTAAAAAAAAAAGAATTTAAAATATGAAAACCTATCTATCAGACCTAAAGTTTTACTATGTCTGTCTGTCTATTTATCGTGTGTGTGTGTGTGTGCATGTATGTGAGACAATGCATTTGTGAGAGGTCAGAGGACAACTTGTAAGAGTTGGTTCTTGCCTTCTGTCATGTGGGTCTTGGGGATCAAACTCAGATTGTCAGCCTTAGTGGAAAGTGTCTTCACCCACAAAGCCATCTTGCTGGTCTGATTTTTTTCTTGAGTAATTTCTTTGTTTTCTTTCCCTTAGTTTCCCCTTCTTCAGAGAGGAGACTCCTTACAATGGCCCTTCCATGCTTCAGTCTTTTTTATTTTATTTTTCCCTTTTCCTTTTCATCAATACTTTTTTGATCTACTTTCTGGGCAAGTCTTTCAACACTCCTTTCTAATCTTCTCGTGAATTTTATCTCTGTCAAAACATAGAACCTGGCAGTCAACTCAGGCTTTCTTTAGAGTTGCATTCTTCAGTGTTAAGTCGTGCTAGATCAGAGGGAGACAGACAAAAGTCAGACCTGAAGTTGACACATTGCAAATCATCTAAGAGCTGAGAAAAAGAAAAATCTGTGATGCCCAGAAATATAAGCATAGGTGTGTAAATGAGGAAACAAACAAAGAAGTCAAATGCAAACAAGCTTCCTGCATGAAGTACCTTCATCACAATGACCTCTCATTTGACCCTTCTCTGGCATGCTCTACAGAAACCCACACTGATAAACAGCAGGACACTCACAGAACGTTTGTTGGAAGTGAGTCAGCGTTGGCGCTTCGGGGGCGATGTTGTAGAAGTGTGTTTTCAGGGCACCACTCACGAGCAGATTATATGCCAGATCAGTGATGTTGATGCCCACGATTGCAAAGGAGTACCTGCAAGTGGAAATCACAAACCCACAGTGTTGCAATGTGGGAAATAAGCACTTCAGGAGCTGATAACCTCAGCTCTCAAGTCCTGTCAGATCACCAGAGCGGCACGCTGCCCACACATCTCCCCCAAATCAAAGCCTTACCCTTTAAATCTACCACAGAGTTTCAGGAGCGTGTGCCAAGGAAACTGCGAGTTTACATGCCTCGACTTGGTAACTCCACTTCCAAACATCTGGTCAGTCAGTGTCTAAAGTTGACAACGCTTTATATGTAAGAATATTTATTGCAGGATTATTTATCATAGTGAGACAGGGAAACCACTCAAGTATGCTAAAGAGATTCCTAGGGAAATCATGGTAAATTTTGGTGCTAACTAAATTATGGCGATTTTACAGCTAACTAAAATTGCATTCCTAGAGATTTTAAAGCAAGATGCACGCTGAGATTTAGGGTGGGTGCAGACGTGTGCATGAAGAAACAGCCCCGATACAAAGCTCTGAGTGGTCACTACGGGCGTGAACAGGTGACGGGTTGGGCTGAGTTCTGCTCAGCGTTTCTGTGGTTTTTCTAAATTTAAATTTTTACGTGAGAAGAAAATATTAAGTTACCAGTACAAAGTATATTTTATCTACTTTTTCTACAGAAAGGGAAACAGAACGCTCAAATTCTCTATGTTGTTATGAATCCAGCATAGAAATGTTTTTAATGAAACAGGCCATTAATAACATTTGTTAATCTGTTTATCTGTGTGTGTGCATGTGCGATCCTGTGCCTCGGCATGTGTGTGTCGAGGTCAGGAGAGATTTTGAGCATTCTTTCCTTCTACGTATAGGTTCCAGGGCTCGAACTCCGATCACCAGTTAGACCTGAGATCTTTTGGAGCTTAGTTAGATGGTTCCGAGTCACCATGTGGATGCTGGCGATCAAACCCTGTTTTGCTGTCCCCGGGCCATGACTGACAGTCTTCACCTACAATCCCACACTTACCCGATTGCTTTGTCCATCCTTTTCTTTTCCCAATCTGTCTTGCTGAATTTGCTGAAAGAAGGAATAAAGAAACGAACACTTAGCATTTGACCTGTTCTTGCTCTCTTTGAATGCTTATATTAAACTGTTAACTACATGTAGAGATACATGCAACCCTATCACCACACTAAGCAGTCTGAAGGCATCACTGCTAAACGCAGCAAACGGTACATGCCCGCCTGGTGGCACACATCTGTAATCCTGCCAATCCGCACTTGTATTGTTGCTTTTAGAGTTGATATATTAAAGCTGATTAGTGTTAGATAGCATACATATACATACAGTTAACAGTTTTAACATAAGGCGACGTGGGAAGGTTTGAGGTCTAGGTCAGCCTGGGCTACACGGTAAGGCCTTGACTCAAAAATAAGCAAACTTTGGCAGCGGAGGTACATACAATTTTTAAATTCGTCTAAGTTGGAAAAAGGGGAGTTTTCTCGAGCAGATGGCAAACCACACGCTACAAACATTCATGTAATACACAGCACACAAACACAGAAACGTGGTACAGAATGGACATTTAAACGCGTGTGCTCTCTACTCTGAGCGACTGGTGATGGCGCCAGATCATCGCTGGAACTGTTAACATATTCCTATTTTAAAAGTGTGAGTTCTGACCAACAAACTAGAGAGACACCAGAAGAGTTTTGCCTCTAAAAAAGGTTCATCTTTAAAATGAATTGAATTGCAAGTGAAATTTAAATAATTTGTGAGTATAATTTTTCTCTTCAACAAAGCTTTGAGAGTCCAGAGTGTTATCTAATGTATTACATGGACTCCCGTACCTATGGCTGTTAAATACAATCTTTGTCTGCATTTTAAATGAAAGAAAAGGCCAAGTAGCTGCCACTCACTTGATTACTTATAAGACAGGCCCCAGATAAACAAACAAAAATCAACAGGAGTTACTTGCCTCTTTAAAATCACATCCCTCAAGTTACTTTAGGACTATAAGAAATAGATTAGCATTTTCAAGACATTCTGGTTCACATTTGGTGACTTTCACCATCAGTTTGAAGCAGCTAATACAAAAGCCTCTTTCTCTTTGACTGGACTGCATCTTGAGGGATAAACTAGGTACACACACACACACACACACACACACACACACACACACACATGCAGAGGCCAGTCTTCTTAAGAGAGTTCACAGTTCCTCAAGCTCTCTTTGTCATGGCTGACAAAGGAGCCACGAGTGTGAAGCCTCTGACGACCCTCCCCTTGTTTGAGGATGGATCACTGACAAAATTTATCCCCCTTCAATGGTTATTCAAAAAATATTTTAGGCTCATTATTACTTCCCCAGATCACAGACTATGCAGGGCTTCTGGTTCTGTCTGATCTGGGAAACATGCCTGGAAAGACACACGGATCCTCAGCCAGCTTTAATAGAGGAAGTTCAGAGGCTCCCAGTGCAGAAATATGCAATCCAGAAGATAGAGTTGAAAAGTCACAGAGGCTCGAGTTTTATCATGTGATCAATTAAGAATCAGTGAGATGACTTTAATGTTTTTCTTAAAGTAAAGAAAATGAACTTTTAATATTATAAAAGATTATAAAAGTAAGTTTGGGAAAGTAATGCAATTTAATGAACCTTAGCCAAATGGAACTATGGAGGAGGATAATAGTAACAACAGTGAAATAAACCCAAGTCAACCGATTCCTGAATTTTAAGACTGCTATAATAAAACTTTATGTTTATTTAGCCAATAATAACCAAGTGCTGTCAGGTGGAGGACAAAAAAAAATCTATAAGATGGTAAAATAGAAGGAATCTTTATGAGAAGAGCTGCTATTTATAATAATCAAATTGGAAATACATCAACTGAGGCCAGGAGTGGTGGTTTATAATCCCAGCACTAGGCAGGCAGAGGCCAGTGGATCTCTGTGAGTTTGAGGCCAGCCTGGTCTACACAGTGAGCTCCAGGGCATCCATAGCTATGTAGTGAGACCGTGTCTCAAAAATTTACTAATCGGAAATGAAGTTTTCACTATGCAAAAATATTTCCAAATCAAATGTCCCTTGAGGGAATTAGGTCATGTATGTGAGATGTTCACCTTTTGAAAGGAAGGGATTAAATGTCCTTCAAGACAGGTATAGTTCGGGCTCCTTGGCCTAGATTAGATCAATCTGGCTTTTAGCCTATAAAAATGCAGCCCATAAGTAATCAACCATATTAGATTAAAAGTTGGTGAATGTTTGCCTTTAAAAGTGTTTTTCATAGATCTACTTATTTTAGAAATTCTTTATCTGTTCATTCTAAAATAGAATAAAAGCAAAACACAAAAACAAAGAAAAATACCTTATTTCCTCCTTAGTGATATCCCTTCATGTATTCAGTCAAAGAAAAAAAATCAAGTAAATGCAAGTGAAAATGCAAACACGGTCTTGAACTTTAAAACAAAAATAGCCTTAGTAATCCAAGCCTTTCTCAGTTGGCTTCAACTTCATGCTTCCATTTGCCCTGTATGCCCACACCACACTCCCTGGTCTCTGAACCCTTTCCTTTAGATCTGTCCCTCAGTGTTCACCTTTCAATTTTCCGAAGCACTCTTGACACACACTTTGCTTCAAGGACACCACTCTACACTCTAAATTCTGAAATGCGTATCTGAAGTATTAACCTTCCTGTTTAGCATCCGTCAAAGGGGCTAGCAGGAGCACTTTATGCTTGCTCCCAGTGAGCTGGCTCTCCTGATACTCTTCTCTGTAGATCCACGTGGGAAAGAATATTTACTAATCCGCAAAGCCTAAGCCGTCCTTTGTTTTGAATAGTTACCTGCATTTCGGATGAACAGAGTCGGAGAGGACCTGCTGAGCTACCGTGGCGTCCCGCTCTGCGAAATACCTGCAGGCAGAGGGAAGGAACACCGTGACTGCAGTGCCTGCTCACGGGAGTCACCCGCATCTGGGGGAAGGTCGCTGGGTACTCAGGGCACTGGCAGGGGCCCATCACTCTTCTACAGCCAACAGACTTGAAAACTGAATTATCAACTGTATTATTACCCAGGGAGCCAAGTATGTAACGAAGCATCATAGATGGTTTAGGTTTCTGAAGTGACTCAAGACCTCCAGAGGCAAAAGCCAGAGAGAAGTAACATAGCAAAGAAAAGAAGGAATCCTTGCTCCTCACCCCTCTCCTCCCCTCCCTTCCATTCCCATTCCTTCCCCTTCTGATACACACTCTCTTCCCTTCCTTATTTTCCTTCTGTCCTTCCTTTCTTCTTGTTTTTTTTTCCAAGACAGTACCTCCTGCAGCTCAGGTTGGCATTGACCCCATTATACAGCCAAGGATGAGTCCTGATGCCCTTGCTTCTGTCTCCCAAGAGTTAGGATTACAGGCATGAGCCCAAACGGCCAGATCAAATGGATCTTTCTTAGAAAGCAGTTACACTGTATTTGAATTCTTGGTGATTAGAAAACATCTCACAGAGCTTAGGGATGTTAATAAAAACCAAAATTTTCTGCCTTTTGATGAGGGACTGGTAATGAATTTTTACAATAAACATAAAAACTCACACAACCCTAAAAGTACTTCATAAAAATTATTTGACACACACAGGCAATAAAAGTATAGCAAAGTTGCTAAAGTATGCCTCTGTAACTTATTGTACAAATCTAAGGGGGTACAGGAAAAGTTAAAGCAGCAGTTTTAGATTTATTTGTTTCTTTGGTGTGTTGTGTAGATGTGGAGGTCGGACTGATGGAGCTGGTTCTCTCCTTTCACCATGTAGGTTTCCAGGCTCAAACTCAGCTCATTGAAGGTGGCAGCAGGCAATTATCCCTGCTGAAACATTTCAAGGCCCAGTATTGGTTTTTGTTTTTGTTTTTGTTTTTTTGAGGTACATAACAAAATATGAGCAGTGATAAATAGTACAAGATTTTCATTAACTCTTTTTTTTTGAGTCTAAAAATGATGTTGCAACTTCTGAATTCAGGTCATCAATATAAGAGGGTGTGTTTTGCATGTGCTTAAAGCTTTTCATAATAAAAAATTTAAAATGCATATCTAAGAGCTGCTTTAAACAAGTCTGTTGAAATATAGGCAAGGTGCTGGCAAGTTTTAAAATCATATGAACCTGATTTTCTCTTCAGAGGATATGAATATCTTCTGGCATCTCTTGGAAAGTGATAACTCCTCTTTGCAATTTCAACACCAGAAGACTAGCACGTCGCTTTAATGCCCAACTATTCTGTATTTTACTCACTGTAGATTGTAAAGCCCCAGAAGACCCATTCCTCGGAAATCGGTTTTCGGATCGTCACCTTGGAAACCAATCTCACACCACTGCTTAGAAATCCGAGACTCCAGTGGGGTGTTGGGCTTCAGGAACTCCCATAGCTGGAGGCAGAAGAAAGGAGAACCACTCGGGTATTTACTCACAAGCGCCCGTCTTATTGGTTCAGATCTTGTGAGCTGTAGTCTGACAAGGTGATTTGCAAAGGTGGACACATGCACATACGTTACAACAGCAGTTCCCAGAGGTGACACACCTTTCTGGGTTGGATGATTAAAAAAAAAAAGCAAAAACTGTTATTTCACAATAAGAGAGAGAGGTGATAAGCCTTTACTCTCATCTCGAGAGCGAGCTGCAGAATGCTATTATGGAGTTGCGGCTTTGAAGGCAATGGAAGGCCTGCGTGTATATTATAGTGTTGTAAACTTTTATATTTTGGCTCCTAATTAATGAGATGAACAATATTCGACAGAAATGCTCTTGGGGGGGGTCTCTAAAATATTTAAGAGTACAAAGAAAAAGGAAAATGTTGAGGTCACCTCTTGTTCTACTCCACTGAACCCTTTTCCTAACATTACATTAATATGTTTAAGCATGAACAACATGAATGAAAACCGTAGGAGATGGCCTTGAGTTTTACTTCTTAGGTCTCGCCTGTGGCAGGAGTGAGAACAAATATCATACAGTTAGATGAAGAAACATCGGCATTGTTCACGAGTAAGCCTCAAAATACATTATCATCTTGAAGGGTTGCCTAAAGCAACCTCACTCAAAATCAACTGCAGACCAGTGGGAAATGTAAATTCACAACACTATTCTCCACATTTAGTTTATTATTGTCCAGCTTTTCTGAAGAAAACTAGGTCTGGCACATCCTAATGACAGAGATGGGGAGGCGGGGATTATGATTCATGGTTCTATATAAGAATGTTATGCTTGGAGATAAACGTAGCTCTGAGCCTCCTGATGGAGGTTTCAAGTGCTGGGAATTGAGTTTGGGTCAATTGTGGAAGAACAGGAAGTGCTCTTAACTGCTGAGCCATCTCTCCGGCCCCACAATTATTATATACATCCAAATATTTTATTTCTTTTATTTTATTTCTTTGTGTGTGTGTAGTAGTTATACATGTTAATGTGGGTGTGTGTTGTGGACATGTGTGCACATTTGAGTGGGGCCAGAGGTTGGTATTGAGAGTCTCCCTCAATTGCTTTTTATCTTACTTTATTATTATTATTTTTAAGATAAGGACTCTCTGTGGACCTGGAGCTCGCCAATTCAACCCGTCTAGATGGCCAGTGAGCTTCAGGGAGCTTTTGCAGCTTGAAACTGCGGGTCCTCACGCATGTATAGAGAGCACGTGGCTGACGGTCTTTTCTCTAGGCACCAGTACCGCAGTCTCTTCTTCCTAGTTCAGGAATAGTTAGACTTCCAAATTCTCTATTTTATATTACAGGAATCTTAAAGCTTCAACAGAATGGCAATCCAAAATTGTCTTGCTTTATTATCACGTATCGGGCACAGCACGAAGCATAATAACTGATGGCAGAGAACACGAGCAGGTGAAACTCCGCACTTCAGTGGCAGAGAGATGGCCATGAGGTAAAGCGCTTGCTCCGCAAGTGTGAGGACCCCAGGTTGATTTCCAGAATTCGCACAAATGCTTGGAGTGACGGCTCAAGCTTTTAATTTTTTAGTTCTGGGATGTAGAGAGAGAAGAGAAAACTCTGGAATTCGCTAGTTCCAGGTCAATGAGACACACTGTCCCCAAAGAGCAAAGTGGGTGGTTTCTGAGGTTGACATCTCAACTCCACAGTCACATACACAAACGTGCACATGCACCCACGCTTGTGCATGAGCGTGGACACACACACACACACACACACCCAGCAGTTTACCTTCATGTACTGTGGTTTTTATAGACACACTCTAATATATTTCTTCTTCGTAAGAATCAACATTTATGCTGGTGTCACAGCATATCAGTTCAACATATCTAAAGGTATAGAGACATCAGGCGTGATGGTGCACCTGAAATCATAGCACACGGGAGGTAGAGGCAGGCAGGTGGATCAGGAGTTCGAGGTCAGCCTTGGTTACACAGTGAATTAAAGGCCTGGTTTAGCTGAGCTTATAAACTGGCCCAGTAAACCCTGTGCATGAGCTTTCTGGCTACTTTGGGCATCGAGCTGTGTGAACTCTGCTGTGACTACTTCCTTCTCTCTTTGTAGCAGGACAGCAGCCAGGGACAGCAGAAACACTTGCTCATGGCTATGTGACCATAAAACACGAACAAAAATGGGTTGCAGGCCAAAACTGGCCCATGTGCTTTTGATGACTCTTGTCCTAAATAATTTTGTGGACTAGGAAGCAGGGCATCACCACCCATCTTAAAGATGAAGCTTGAACTGGGGCAACTAGACACCGACATCGGCCAGGCTCTGCAGACACAGGGGTAGGCTGGGCACGGTTTCCTCTGAGCAAACAGTGCAGCGCAGCCTGGGAGCCTTTTCTAGCGAAGTGAGCTTGCACGGTCACTTAAGGGCTCAGCCTCGGTTTTCTCACCCCCATCTCCAAATGACGATAAAAACAGTGTATCAGCACAAGGCTGCTGTGAGAATTACAATGGAGAACTCCGTGCAGAATTTACTGTAGTGATTGGAGCACAGCAAACATCCGGCAGGTGTTTCAGCATTATGAAAGGTTCGAGACTATTTCAAAATCTGGTGAGTAAGGCTTTTAAAAGCCAGGTGGCTTCTTCCCTGAGAATAATGAATAGCAGTGGGAACAATGAGCAAATTCCTGGGCACTTGGGTGGCACAGCCTGGCCTGTGTTATGGGGAGAGGCTCTGTATGTAATGGCCAAGGATGCAGAATTTGGAGCTAAGAGATTCACTGGGAAGGGGCAAAAGGGCAGCTCTGGGCAATATGGACTCTGTACGATAGCACACAGGAAAACTGAGGATGTTTTGTTTTGTTTGAGGAAGGATCTTTCATACAGCACAGACTGACCTTTAAGCCCCAATCACCTTTGGCCTCCTCCGAGCTGTACTAGTGTCTAGGGACTAACATGGCTAGACTTGTCTCATAAAAACCTCTCTGTCAGCATTTAGAAGATGAAGGAAAGAGTCTAATGGCCAGGGTGGCGCACACCTATAATCTCAGCATTCTGGAAGCTCGGGAAGGAGGATTGCCACAAATTCAAGGACAGGCTTGTCTACATAATGAGTTCAGGACCAAGTCACAATGACACAGTGAGACTTTGCCTCAGAACAAACAAACAGTGCCAAAGCCAATGGTTTGTTATTTGCTAGATATGTGGTACTCAGATAGTCAGAACCTGAACTAAAATGAATGTAGTTTTCTCATCTTTAAAGTAATCATTACCTGATTTGTTTTTTTAAGATTTTAATTAATTTATTTATTATGCATACAGTGTTCTGCTTACACGTACTCCTGCTCGCTAGAAGAGGGCACTAGATCTCATTATAGATGGTTGTGAGCCACCATGTGGTTGCTGGAAATTGAACTCAGGACCTTTAGAAGAGCAGCCAGTGCTCTTAACCTCTGCCATCTCTCCAGCTGCCACTATCTGATTCTTTAGCCATGACATCAGAATGATAGCATGTACAGCTTCAAATCATCACCACTGATAGAAGTTGACAAATCATTCGAATGTATCTGAAGTGCATTACACTGGCTAAGACAAACTCAGAATTAACAGACAGGACTTGGGTGCCTGCTATGTGCCATCTTTAGCTGGTCTTAACATGTAGCTAAGTGTGATAGCTAACCTTGGCTGTCAACTTGATGACATCTGGAATTAACAAAAACCCAAGCATCTGGGCACACCTGTGAGAGAATTTTCTTAGATGGATCTTTTGAAGTGGGAAGACTCACCTCTTCTGGTGGCAGCCCACATAAAAGGTCATGGAAGAAGGACGCTTTTGCTTTTTTGCCTGCTTGTCCTCACTCTCACTGGCAAGTTCATCCATCATGTGTCTGAGCCTTTGTTGGTGCTGGAACCAATTGTATCAACTGCTTCATGATTTCAACACAGACCGAGAATTGGCAGCTCTCTAGGAATTCCCTGGGACTCCAGCACCAGATTGGAACTAATGAGACATCGGTTTTGTGGATTAAACAGCTATGAGATCTATTCAGGAGACGGCCATTATTGGACTGTGTGAGCCATAGCTGGGAAGCCTCTCTAACAAATCCTCCTTTAATATCTACATGTTCTATTCTGTTACTTTAAAAAATCTGACTAATACATTAAGAAGCTACAACAAGTCATGCATTTGTCTGTCTCTCTTTCTCTCTGTCTGTCTGTCTCTCTCTGGACACCTACTATAAGCCAGCTCACAGTTGAGACTAGCCTCATAGCAGGCACACAAATGTCATTAGCTAATTTTGAGTTTATCTTAGCTACTGGGAAGCATTTCAGACCCATATAACCAGGCTGTTAATTACACTGATTCATTTCAGTTTCATTCACCTTGAACCTGGCTATTAAATCATTTTTCTGGGTTTGAGAGGCTCCACAGAAAACAGTCAGGGCGACTGGCAACAGGGGAAGGCAGAACTCAGGTAGGAGGCTAGCTAAATCAGCAGGAGAGAAAGCCAAGGAGGAATGCCAAGAATGAAGTGTCTTCAGTTTTAAATGATCACTTCAGATCCAGCATTAATTAGTAGCGACAAATGAATCACCACCTTAAGCATTTGCATACACAGAAACACGCACTCTTTCACACAAAACACAAGACGCAGTAAAAAAAAAAACTTCATCTGTTGACATTCTTTGGTTAAACAAAGGTAAGGCAGAAAAACAAATGCTTCCTTCTGTTTTTTTTTTTTTTTTTTTTTAGATATTTTTAATTGCGGATATTCGTGTATCTATGTACGACACACATACATGAGTTCAGGCTCCTGAAGAGGCCAGAGAGGACATCAGATCCCCTGGAGCTGGAGTTCCTGGCGGTTGAGAGCTACCTGAGGTGGGTGCAGGGAACCCATCTTTAAGCAGCAAGCTCTCCAGCCCCTCCCTCCAACCCTTCCCCTAGGCTTGTCACTGCTTATTGGATTTTTAGGAAGAGACAAAAAAAAAATCACTTGATGTCAGAAGAAGAGCATCTATTTTCAGAAGCAAATGTCTACAAGATTTAATTTGATTATTCCAAATATCGGTCTGAGTGTTATTGTTTGGACTTTAACTTCCTCCTATCTTGGTGTTTTTTGGAAAGCTTTAATTGTTGTTTGATGGAGACTCGGTATCAGAGCTCATAAGATTTGAAGCAAGGAGTGGTTACAACTCCACATTACTTTCTTGGCAGTTTTAATGTGCCAAGTATAAACCTTTACTGCCTCTTTGAATATTTGCCAAGTCACATGAATAAATAATCAGCACAAGGATCTTTGGTAATTTCCCCAGAGGGCTATCACTGAAGCAGAAACCAACCTCGTTGTCTTTGATGTGTATTAAAGTTGTAAGTAAAAACCCCACGACATGCTGACAAATGCTCTCGTCTCTCCAACAGCTTTCAACACATTTGAAACAATCCAAGCTTGAGCCAAGTGTAAGGTACCCCTCCCCCACAGAAATCACCTCTGATGTTTTCTCAGTTTATGAAAGTTGACAGGTTTTAAAGTTAACTTCTTATATGAACTTTCTGATGAAAATTATATGTATACACACACACACACACACACACACACACACACCTCCAACCTATAAGCGAACTCAGACTTGCCAATCTGCACAGAGCCCAAGTCTTCCTCACCTTTGTGTCCTCGGATGACCACCTGGCTGAGTGCTTGGTGGGCATCAGCTGACCCTGGGGAGGGACTCACCTTCAAAAGCATCTCTTCATGCTGAGGGTTGTCAGAATCATAGGGTTCCCTGCGCAGCTTTTCCACATCTGCAATGAGGTTCCTGTATCCCACAATCTGCAGAAGGCAAGCCTGGAGGGAGATCCCCAACCTACAGTGCAGAAGAAGCGAGAGAGTGTTAGAGACGAGTGGACCCACGTGCTGTTGGCATTTGCCCATTTGATGCTTATAGGACAGAACATTTTTTTGTTTGATTTGTTGTTGTTATTGTTTGGTTGGTTTTTCGAGACAGAGTTTCTCTGTGTAGCCTTGGTTGTCCTGGACTCTCTCTTTTAGAACAGGCCTCAAACTCAGAGATCAGCCTGCCTCTGCCTCCCTGAGTGCAGGAATTACGGGTGTGTGCCACCACGCCCGGCTAGGATAGAACTTTTAATGTAAACATTTTTATGTATGTGTTCAGGAATATATATTCATTATTCCTTTTTCTCCTTCTTTGTTTAGTTTCTCCAGACAAGGTCTCATGATGCAGTCCAGGCTGGCCTAGAGTACACTCCATAGCCCAGGCTGGCCTCAGATTCATGGCAATTTTCCTGCCTCAGTTTCTCATCATGCCTGCTTGCAAGCACAACTCTTGCTGAACTGCGAAAAAATCCTTTTTCCTTCATTTTAGCTTTTTTTTTTTAAGTGCAAGTGCAACTATTTGGCTTAAACAGCAACAACGAATGAGGGAAGCCTTCAGGAAGGTGGTCTGAGAGTACGAGGTGAAAGCAGACCTAACAATAGGTTCTTTGGGACCGTTTAGATGGGTACATTAGATCTGCTTCAAAAGTCTGTGTCTAAGAGAGGGAGAAAGGAAGAGAAGGAAAGAAGGAGGGAGCCATCAGGGGAGTCAGGACAAGAAGGTTTTCTGTACAAAATAAGAGGAACAAAGGCAGCAGCGGTGGCTGTGGGGAAGATAGCATTGGCACCATCACCTCTGTGCAGTGACTCAAGAGAAGAGGGAATGGCGCAAAAGGGGTCCCCCTTCACAGCAATCCTGTCCATCGTCTCTGGACACGCCCTTCTGTGGAAATATAATCTGCTTTGTGTACCACCAGGTGGACCAAATTCTGCGCATCTCCAGAACAGACGCATCTCCACCATTCCCCCGCTAGGCCCACTTATTTCATGATATCTTTGAGTCTCATTTCCAGGTCTAGGGGGAAAAGAAACCCCCCAAACCAGCCCTATGCCTTCAATTTCCTCCCATGGGGCATGGCTTCTGCTGTGGACGCACAGCAGACTGAATATATACATTTATGCCTATACATGTATGCCAATAATAAGTCAAGAGAAAAGAGCCATGGAAATGATGTAATTATATTTTAATTAAAATGTTTAAACATTTAGTAAAGATCTATTTATTTATTTATTTATTTAGAGAGTGCACGTGTGTGTGTGCGTGCGTGTGTGAATGAGTTTATGTTCACCATGTGCATTCAGGGGCCTGCAGAAGCCAGAAGAGGTCTCAGATACCTTGGCACTGGAGTTACAGGTGACTGCGAGCCCCTATGTGGGTCCTGGGGACCAATCCCAGGTTCTCTGCAAGTGTTCTTAACTGCGGAATCCTATTTCCAACCCATGAAAGAAGATTTTAAAACTACAGTTACCACGCAGTTAGACCAACCTTAATGTCTGAATGAGGGAAAGGTACAGCTTCATAGCTGACAAGACCGCAGAAAGATGTTATAGAGACCAGGAGGAAATGGAGGTAATAGCTTTTTTTTTTTTTTTTTTTTTAATTGAAGTCCCAGATAGATCAAGACATAGAGCAGTCTTGAAGTTCCCTTTAACTCTGGCTCCATCTTTGCTAATTAACAGTCTTTCTCAGCTGTGACATCTGAAGTCCTCATGCACACAGATCTCAGAGACAGTTTGATTGTTGCCTACCCCAAAGTGTCTCTAAATATACCTGCATTTAGAATTTATTCCATCTAATGCCTTTAAGGTCCAAATTTTGCTGAAAAATTGCTTCACCCAATGGAAAACATAAAGCTAAATTTAAACGTCACGAACACTGCCAAATTCATTTTAATATTTCCAAGATGAGGGGAATAAATTATAAAGTTCTAAAGTATTCATATAAAAAAAACATCTCTTCCTCCCACACATGCCTGTCTTCTTGACAGGCAGGTAGGAACTGTCTCTAAGATTATCAGCCCAGCATGATGAAATATTCATGAGGGAGCTTAAGAAGTATTTCAGAGGGAGCAGAATCAGCATAAGACACTTATGTTTTGAACATGCGCAATCAATGTAAAGTACAGACATCACGCGATGTCCTGCTGATGAATGGGCTTCCTCGAGTTTTATGGTTTGGTATCAGCAAGTACACCCCCTTTTCATTCATGGCAACAGAACCACAAGCTCCCAAACCAGAAGCCTAAAGTCACTGCCATCTACAAACATGAGGAGCCCCTATTTTTATTTACTATTCATCTGAAAGTCAAAACACAGAAGATGTGGTCACTTTAAAGAGAAAGAAGAGAGAGAGGTAGCCATGTGATTTGTTCTCTGTATTTCTCACACACAAATCCAGTTCTTACTGTGGATTGATGTCAGGGTTAATCTTTTTCAGTTCCATGATGTCATCAATAGTCTTTTCGATTGCATCTGGGTGAACGCTCACTGATGTCTGCAACAGCTGGAAAACATCTTTCAGTTAGTCTCTGTCATTAGCACCAGTGGCTTAAATGATACCTCTCGGGACGGAGGCATCAAGTGCTACACTTCTGTAGGCGCGAAAGGCACGAAAGGCAGCCTGCTGTAATGTGCTTGAATTCCAGCGCATTCTGTGTTTCCACGGCTGGAGCAGGGCCACTCTCCTAGTTGAGGCATTTGACATAAAGCAGGCACACACAAGGCTTGCATTTTGCTTTGTTCTTTACCGTTGCCGTCTGTTTTAAGCTATTTAGGTTTCCATCATGGTTTCCTTTCCCCCTGGTAGACTGAGGCGCCTTGGGTCATAGTCTAGACCTTCGGTTCTCCCACTTCTGACGCTGCGACCCGTTAATACAGTTCCTCAGGTTGTGGGGGCCCCTAGCAACAGAAGCCTTTTCGTTGCTACTTCCTAACTGTAATTTTGCTACTGTTAAAAGGGATCATAATGTAAATATCTGTGTTTTCTGATGTTCTTAGGTGACCCCGTGTTAAGGTCATTCAACCCCTAAAGGGGTCAGAACCCCCAGGGTAAGAACTGTTGGTCTAAAGGTTGCCAAAGTTAAAGAAGATGAGATCAAATTACCAAAAATCTTGCAAAGTAAAGCATTTCTCCCTTATGTAGAGAGTCAGCTGTGTGTACTAGTTTTAAAAGACATTTCTTTTAGTTTCCGAGTGTGGGTGTTCCGCCGAGCACGTCTCTGCACCATGTGTGTGCACTTGGATGTCAGTAGGCAGTTACTGACGGCTGTGAACCCTGTGGGTGCTGAGAGTCCCACCTGGGTCCTCTGAAGAGCTCCTAATCACTGGGCCCTCTCCTCAGCCCTGTGCACTATCTTTGCAGTTAATACAGTGGCTTCTCTCTGGCTTCATTGGAAAATCTCAAGTATAAAGTCAAGTGGTTTGATTACTGTGGAAATACTGGCCAGCTAATGCTATCAACGCACCCTATTTTGTGGTATGAGAGGTGGTAGAGAGAGAGTTAATTCAACATTTTTCGTTCTTGAAATTTTCTAGTTTTCATTGTTTCAACATTTTTTTTTTTAAATTGCACCGTGTGTCCGTCTGTGTGGGGTGCGCACTCTACACAGCATGGGTGGAAGTCAGAGGGCAGCCTGAAGGAGTCGGTTCCTCCAGGTGGGACCTGGGGATCGAACCCACATTGGTGGCAGCTGCCTTCACCGGCTGAACCCTCTCACTGTTCCACAATTTCTATGTTCTATCATAGAGGTCAGCCCCTCAGTGAAAGGTCATTGAAAAACAAGGAAACGAGTTTATTTACCTTACTTTTTGAATCCCTCAGTGACGTTTCTGTTAAAGCAATAACACACAATGTCATTAGAAATAACGTGTAATGAGTGTTTGGATGTTACTCACTGAAACGTGACATCGCATCCTCAATCCCACCAACTCTGCCTTCTGCCCTCCCTCTCGCCCGGTGCTCACCAATTTTCATGGTTCTAGAAGCTCCAGGTTTGGTGCTGTAGCAAATCCTCTGCAGTTCACACCTTCCCGTGAGCTTCCGCATCACAAACTTCATGCAGCGCCACAAAAACTTACAGTAGAAATATAGGCACACCTGGATCAACATCCTGTGGGGAACAAAAGACAGCACCCTTCCGATAGAGAGCTGGGAGAGGACAGAAAGCAGCCGCCACCAGCAAGCAAAGAAGCCGGGAAGAAAAACCAGCCGTTAGATTGCTGTGTCCACAGGTGCTCTTTCTGCCACTCCTGAGAGTGACGGTTGCTATGGCTACACGCCGAGGGCAAACCCCTGAGATTCTTTTCCTACCATCTTTGTCTAAAAGATTTTGGAAACCAAGCAGTGTCAACGTTGCCTCTGCCTGAGCCACGGGGTGGGGGTGGGGGGTGCCTCCTCTTGCTCGGGGGAATGGCTGCTCAGTTCCCCCCTCACCCCAACCACCACCTCTGCTCAGTTCCCCCCTCACCCCAACCACCACCTCCAGCCATTCCTCAGGGCCCTCCACTCCGCCCCACTGTTGGCATTTTCTCCCTTCCTCTCTCCCAACCTTCCCTGTCTCCCGATGCTTCCCCTTGCCCTCTGCCGCCCTCTGGCTGCGTGACTGTTGAGCAATAGCATGCCTTGCCTCTGTCCTAAAGCTTCCCTGTCCATGTGGAGGAGGCACTTTTGACCTTTCATTTCTTCCTCCAACAGGACAATGTTCTCTGATTTAAACTTTTCAGAATCTCTGCATCTACTCCCGGTTCCTTCTAAGCAATGTGTTCTTTATGGTAGACTCCCAACCCACTCCTGAGGTACCTCAGCAAACGGGGGTCATGTTGTCTCTGAGTGTCTGTGCGTTTGCCCGTGACTGAACTCGTGGCTTGTTTTTTACGTGGATTTCTGATTTTAAAATGGAAGTGCCTGCTACTGTATGTTGTTGTTTAGAATGCCACAGTTCCTCTTGCTTTAGAGACAATGACAACCTGTCACCCAGAAGGCTGTGTTCAGCCCATCTCTTCACATTGTGCTCCTAGGAGACAGAATTATTCCTATTACTTCCCGTTGCTATCATTTCTAAGCGATTTTTTTCTTCAAATATTCTCTGATTCTCTCTAGTTCCAAAATAAGGGTTTGGGGGCTATTAAGATCAGTTGCAATGGTTAACAATGTGGTCCATTTAGTCAACTAATTCTTTGGTCAAATTCATGTGTTGGAATTGTTCCAGTTTTAAGTCATCAACACCCTTGTGTTAAAAGTAAAGAGTCTAATGTGTACAAAGGCACAGAGTTTAGATCTTATAAACACAAAGGAAATGGTGTCAAGAGAGCACCGTATCCAACCTGCTCCACAAACGGAAACAATGGAATACTTTCACAAGCAAGCAATCACGCCCTAGGCCAGCCAGTAACATCAAAGGGCTCCTGACATTCACCTAAGAGAAGAAACTGCACAGATACACATGCGATGGCCTACATTTTCTCTAAGAAACAAAACAATTTTAATAGTGATATGGAAACAGCGGGAGGGGCTGGCAGGGTACATGCTAATAGGGTTTATTGCTAAACATCGGAGTCGTCAGCAGCAATTTTTTTTCTTGATTTACTAAGTGCATTTTCTTTCATAAATATAGTTAAAAAACATGGAAATGACAGAAGGCTCAATTTGTATAAAACGATCACCAGAAGTCATTTCAGGAAATGCTTTTTCTGTGTACAGCCAGTTACTATGAAGTCAACTGTGTGCGGCACTCACTACATTATCAAGCCTGACATTTAAGTGTTCAAGTCAAATACATTCTAAGCTCTGGTTGGATTCGGGTTAACAGCTTTCAAAAAAAAAAATAAGTTATCCTAAAATTAAATTCAGTGGAACGTTTTAATTAGGCAAGTGAGATGATTATAACTTCAATGTGCTCGTTTGGAAAATGAATGCTACTTTCTAACTATTGGATGGCCATTCCAGGAGAAAAGAAAACGAAAAGAAAGGCGAGTTGTATCTTGACTAGTCTCCAGCCAAACGGCAACGGCAGTCATCCTGGGATGCATTGCTTCTGTTACAAAGGAAAGGAGGAACTCCAGCAGATCCGGTCAGTTTCCAGGGTTCAGCGGCAAACGGCCTCAGCGCGCGGCAAAGCCCCTGCCCTCCCCGCAAGTCGGCATCAGGACTCTAGACCTCGCGATCCCGAGGGTTAAAGGGCTCTGGAAATTGCTAATGGAGTGCTGTGGTTTAGAACTTGAATGTCCTCCGATGGCCCATGTGTTAAAGTCTTGATTCCTAGGGCGGTACTATTGGGTGTGGTGAGATCTAGCAGAAGATCCTTTCCTGGGGTCCATCTGTGACGGGGATCCTGTCCCTTTCCTTCTCCTCTTGCTTTGTGGTCACAGGTGAGCAGCTTCACTCCTTGAGTACTTCCGACCTGGATTGCTGACTCCCCACAGGCCCGAGTGACAGGACACAGCATTACCTCAAAATTATGAGTCAAGTGTATCCTTTCATTTGAAGCTGCTCTCAGGTATTGATTACAGCAAGAGACGCTTTTATTTTTCTTCTAAACACATGGAGCTCTATGCAGTCACTCTACCCAGAGCAGAGGCGCTGGCCATTTCATAGCTTAAATCAAACCCCAGCATCTCTCCCCTGTGACTGCTGCGTCAGGCCAACACACAGGTGTGGCTTGAGACTTAGAAGTGTCATCCTAGGTGTCACGAAGCGTCTATCTGTAGAGTGACTAGAGCCTGGGTTTCACTTATCATTTCTCCCCCAGGTCTCCTTGTATTTCAGAAGAAAATGCCTGTGTGGCTTTTTACATAATAGGAGAGGGAAAAAAAAATAGACATCATTTTCTGTGTGAGTTTCTTTCTCTCTCTTTTTCATACCGCCAAGGATATTTACATTGTCAAAAGTAATGGAATGCAGCAGAATGGCATGGTGGGCTCAGGATGAAAGCATCACTCTGAAGACGAGCCAGAAGACTACGGCGGCCCTTTCCCACAGTCGGGTAAACCACACAGCAGGCCGTGAACGAGAAACTCCCAATGAACTGGCTCTTGCATGCTACCTACTCTTTTGTAAGCGTCGTGCACACAGTCTTCATAACACTATTTGATATCCAAGGTAAATTTAAATGTTCACTCACTGCCCCACCTTTTTTTGAAGGGAGCAAAGTTTGTTTTAAAGGCTTAAGTATTTTCTGTGTGTAAGTGTGCCAGCATGTGTGTTTGTGTGCCACATACACACCTGGTACCTGCAAGCTCAGAAGAGGGAGTTGTCTCCCTGCAACTGGAGTTAGGGATGTATATGAGCCATCAGGTGGGTGCTGGGAGCCAGACCCAAGTCCCTGCAAGAGCTCTAAGTGTTCATGACTGACTGCTGAGCCATCTCTCCAGTCCCTTCCCTATTTTTTTTTCTAATGAGCCAACATACACAGACATTTCATTTAAGTCCAGCTTGCTATTCTAAATACTATCTTTAAAAACTCCACATCTTCAGATCAAGCAACATCTTGACAGACATAATCTATTTTGTGTTTAGTGCATAGGCCTGGTCTAGGCAAGGCATCCTTGGAGGTAGAAGATCAGAGCACTCCCTGCATTGGCAGTCCTATTTTGAGGACAGTAACTAAATCCAACAATCTACCCTGCAGAAGGAACGAACCAGCAAAACTCCCATATGCCTGGCTTTCAGTCCCAAAGCTATGAAGTTCATGAGGGAAACTCTTCATCATCAAAAGAACAAATTCTAAAATGGTGGAAGGTCTTCTGAGATTGTTAACTGTTTGACATATTACTCCGAGAAGAAAGTAATTAAGAAACGGACACAAGAATATGTTTTTCCTTTTTGATTGAGGAAGGAAAGAGAAAGAGAGAGAAGGGGGGAGAGAGAGAATGGAGAGGGAGGAAGGGTTTGTCTAGTTTTTCTCAGGGTTAGTAACATCCCATCATGCTTTATGCCCTTAGGTTTAAGAGGAGGCGTTACAGATACACCCACGGGACAGATCTCCTTTGCCTTCTTTTTCATGGTCACTCATTCTGTTCTTCTGTCTCTCCTTTCACCCTTGACTCATGCTCAGGGGGCTTCTCCCAGCCTGAATCAGCAACCGATAAAGGCTTAATGTTAAGGACATTTGCTTTTCCCCATTCACTCCTGGTAAGTCTGCTAGATTTTGTAGGAATTCTCAGGACTAGAAGGTGAAGATTCTGATGGTCACCCACGCACAGGCAGCAGAGCTTTGCACTTGCTTCTGACGATGCTCCAGAACAAGCTGCTGTAGCCTCTGGGCAGGACTGCCTTGCCGAAGCACAGCAAGACTCATAATAAGAGCTGCTGTGTCTCCCATTCCCAAAAGTCTCTGCTACTGCTGTTTATTAACACACTGTGGAGTGGGGTTTTATGGCTGAGTTCACAGCAGTGTTCTTCCATAAAATAATTATGACTACATTTGCTATTGAAATTTACTCTCTAGCCTGAACCATCCAGTATAAACATCCAGAATAAATTATTGAAAATGAATCATATCCTTGTCACCAAATAAAAGCGAACTCCTGTCTAGCCTGCCTCATTAGAGGAACCCTGTCAGCAGGAATGGGCCTCAGGAAGAGAAGAGTCAGCAAGAGTCCGGTTGTGCCTTGCCTGAGGATGGGGGGGGGGTACCTGTGTTGCACACTACGCCATCATCTTAAATTTGGGGATCTGATGTCTTCATTTGAAATTATAAGAGAAAAACAGGCTTAAAAATAGTTTCATTGAATGTGCTAATGAAAGTCAGTTCTTGCTTGAAGAAACCCTGCAATAAACAAGAAGTAGACTCTTGGTGAGAATTGAGAATATCCAAAGGGGAAATCATTGCTTGGCTCAAATCACAGTTTCCCACATGAAATACCGGTGGAAATGAGCGTTAAGCGCAGCAACTCACCCAACACTCCCAGCATCACAGACACACTCTAAAATGGCTCTGTGGTTGTTCTCGGTTAAAGGAACTAGCAATTGGTGTGGAATTAATGTGGCAAAAGCTGCTTGCCCTAGCGAGGCAGGCCCTTTCCTCCATAAGATTTCAAAGAGGAAGAGAGAGTCACAAGATTTGATACGTGAGCTGGAATGTGGAATCACTCTTGGAAAATCAAACCAAACCAAACCAAACCAAACCAAACCAAACCAAACCAAACCAAACCAAACC
>NW_026596039.1:15581348-15585979 GCF_907164565.1 Psammomys obesus
CCAAACCAAACCAAACCAAACCAAACCAAACCAAACCAAACCAAACCCTGTACGCTTCTGGGAAAATGCTTCTCTCCCACAGAGCAGGGGAGAATCCCCAGACCCTGACACCAGGTGGAGTGGGGCCACAGTCTTTCCTAGAGCTCTTTCTCTGTAGAGACCATACTGCCTTTTGACAAGTAAAAATTAAAGGGGCTGGTGGGGAACTATCTTCCACGGTTTGGTGCTGTCTCTAATTGTGTTGCCATGGTGATGGGCAAATTCAGGGAAATTTTATCTGTGGGCTTAGAGAATAAGCAGTGATCATGAAGTCAGTGAAATAATAAATTAATCAACTGCTCATCCTCTTCCATTTAAGGAAAAGATGGAAGTTTAATTCAATTTATTAATGGTATCATTACTCAAATTAAAAATCTGATACTTAAAAGCATTCCTTTTACGAGATTCATTCTTTGGAAAGTCACTTTTTTCTTCTTCTGTGTATATCATGTATGGGGGGAGCAGCAAACAGTATACATTGACATTTAGAACATACTTAAATGCCGTCTCAACTGTAAACTTTTATTGGTAAATAAAAGTACTTTTTAAACTAGAGGCTGGGGAGGTGACTCAGTGTTCTCTCCAGTTCAGTCCCTAGCACCCACACACAGAAGCAGGTGTGGCGATGTGGCCATAACCCTAGTGATAAAGAGGCCGAGAGAGGTGCAGCTAGCTGGATCAGTGAGCCCGAGGGCCAGTGAGAGACCCTGTCTCAAAAACTAAGGTGGGGAGTGACTGAGGAAAGTTACCAGCATTGACCTTTGCCTCCACAAGCATGCACATGCACATGCTCTTGCACTGGACCACATACCTGCACACAAAAACATCTCTCAAAGCATGAAAATTAAATAAGTACGCAAATGCGGGATGGCCACGAAAAGGTGACGTGAAGGCTTTAGCATCCATTATAGGTCTCAAAATAGTCTGTAGGAGATAAGAAATGGCCCTTCTAATATTAAATTGACATATCATTAAACATTTTTAGGCCACCAGGTTAGAGGATCTTTTCAGTATTGTGAGTAACTCAATTTCTGTTGAACTAAAGACTTGGAGTTGGAAAATGGAGACTTGAAGAGTGCAGGGGAAGCAAACACTAACCTCAGGTATCAGGCTCATTTCTTCCTGGAGAGGAACACATACACAGCAGAACTCATGGTGTCATACAGAGGAATGGAGAGCGAGAGTTACGGCAGAGGAGGGAAGTGAGCCATGTGATGTCCTTGTCCCTAACCTATTCACAGTCTACTGAGGAAAATGACAAGAAAATACGGTTGGTAAAGGCAGTGAAGCCCAGTGAGCTGAGTTTGCTTCCTGGAAACACACATGCTAGTGGAATGAGAGAGCCAACCATGGAGAACTCCACAGAGTTATCCTCTGATGGCTACACACACATAGACAGACACACACACACACAGACACACACACACAGACAGACACACACAGAGACAATAATCATAACTAAAAATTTAAAAACTAAAATACTGAAAAATAATATAGTATTTCTAGAGGAAGATACATGATTCTCTCCTCTGAAATGGTGCAGAAAAGCTGGTCTTTAAAAGATAAGATTGATTTTATTTTTGATTATGTGTGTGAGTCTGAGTGTGTTTGTGTGTTTGTGTGTTTGTGTGTGAGTCTGTGTGTGTGTGTGTGTGTGTGTGTGTGTGTGTGGTCTGTGCCTATGAGTGCGGGTATCTGCAAAGGCCAGAAGAGGGTATCCACCGCCTGATTGACAGCTGTGGGTGCAGGGAAGGAAACTGTCTTGTGCCCCTGCAAGAGCAGATGTGCTCTTAAATACTGAGCCATCCCTTAGGCAATAAAAGCACCAGTCTTGATCGTCGCACAGGGAGGTGACAAATGCCTGGGAGGTCACCATGTTTTTCTTCAAAGGGAGAGGGACAATTCCAGTTGATAAACAGACAGAATCCAGAGCAGCTTTTCTGGAGTGCCCCTGGCTTTCACGGCTCTTGCCTCTGTAGAAAAGGGGTTTAATAAATAGTTACACAGCCAGAGAGCGAGCCCTGAACATCTGAGGGAAGACAGAGGACAGGACTGTCGGAAGCACGCTCTGGAGACCTCATCCCGAGAGAACTGCCTGGAAGAAGATCCGAGGTCACATATTTTATAAGAGTGTGGAAACGTTTGTTTCCACGCATGGAATAAATAAAGCATGTGCACACCGATATGTGTGCATGTGTGTGTATGTACACTTGCAGTCTGTGTGGGTGTGTGCACACATGCTTTATATACAGGCATGGATAACCATGTTTGTGCATATCTACGTATTTGTGTCCTGAAAAGGGGGACATATGACAACGGATTAAAGTAGCCAACGTCTGTGAGAGGAATTGGGTGAGTGGGCCATTCGTTTGCCTTTCTGTGGTTTTTGTTGGTTGGTTTAAGACGTAGCTTCTCCATCTAATAAACCACATGGGCGCTTCAGGTGATACTAAGCAAATTCAGACACAACCACACACCCCTTCGCTGTTACCCCTCAAAAGCAGAAGAAATCAGTCGGTAGCGAGTGGAACGTTTGCCAGGGTAGTCTAGAAATCAGACTGCAAATCTATTTGTCGTTTGCCAGTATGAGCTGTGTGGTTTCAGACAAGCTACCTTGCCTCTTGGGCCTCTGCTTTCACATTCGTGTTAAGGGAAGGGGTTAGATGTTAGTCAATGGGAGATGTGCTAGCAGAGAAAAGGATTCTCTTCAAATGGGGGTAACAACCTTACCATGCTTCTGGGAGGTTCGAGGCTACCCTTGGGGTAGGATTATCTTAAATTCCTTTCATTATCCTCTGCTCCATCTAAACAGCGTCCACAAGTAGTGAGTGGTCAAAGTGCTGCGGCGCTCACTCATGCCCACTCCGCTTTGCTCAGAGCGGCGTTTCCATCTCTTATACCTGCTGACCTTACCCTAAACTACTAATGTCCTAGGTTCTGGAGATGTTGTCCAGTGACCAAGGACATGCTTAGAATGTGAAGGTCCAAAGTTAGACACGCAGCACCAAGCAAAAAACGTTCTAAGCAACCCTTCCCTCCAGCATTACCGCAGGAAGACTGCTGGGAACAGCCCCTCAGGGAAAGCCTGCTGCCTGCCACAGACCGCACCCTCTCTCACAGCTTAGCTTCTCCAGCTGCTCGGGAGCAGAGAGCACCTGGCATGCATTCACTCATCTCATCGCAAAGACTCACAGCGGCAGTAAGCGGGGCACAAACCGCAGAAGCTACCGGAAGCAGGCCTGTGTTCAAGTATCTCTGTGCCTTTGAGCAAGCTGCTCAGTTAAGCAAGCTCCCTGGTCTTCCTCTATAAGACGCCTTTCCCTCCGTTACCACCGTTGCTCCAAGAAGAAAAAAATGTACTAATAAGGGCATCATCACAGCAAACACCGGCTGAAAGAATCAGTGACTAAACTGTGAGCTAAGTGTGAATGATTGACGAGGCCCATACAGTTACGTTTGTGAGATGAGCCCCCTCCCCGCCCCCCGAGGTTTGAACTTGGCAAACTCTTTCCCTTCCTCAGGTGTGAACATACACAGGAGTGAGAGGCTGGGGCTGGGACGGTCAGTGGTATTGTTTATGAGGGGTGACTTTAAAATCCCCTTATCTGAATTGTATAAGATAATGCCCCGGTGACTTTTTTAAAAAGCCAATTTCAAAATAATGAAACTCAAATGAGTACAAGTCGTGAGCCCCTTGTTACCCTGTCTACCAACTGAATTAAAAATCTACCAGTTGAATTAAAGTAAATAAGGCCTATCATAAAACCAAACCCTAAGCCTTAGTCTCACTTGAGGTATAAGACACGCTGGCCTCTTTTTGAGATCACTGAGGCCCGTGTTCTCATTTGCTGTATCCTTTGCTTTCTTCTTCCGCAGCTGCAGCTAACCTCAGACAGTTAAGCAACATTCCATGCCTACAGTTACAGACACAGCCTCTAGCCGGGTGTACTCCTCCTGTAGCGATTCCTTGTTGTAGCTAATGTGTTTAAGGGGACACATGTCAAACAGTTTCTGTTTTCCTTCGTGCGCTGAATTGCTCCTCTACTACTGTATGCGATGGCTGCAGCACAGGAGGAGGCTGCTGCTGTGATTTGACTGACCTGTGCAAACTCTTTCCAGGGCTGTTGTATAGTCTAGTTTGGGCATTTGTCATGTGACCCTCTCACCATGTAGAGCCCTGTGAAGACCTGGGGGTCTTCAGAGTCCTTGTCAGCAAGAAGGTCCTCTCCAGATGTAATCCCTCAATCTTGGACCCCCAGCTTCCAGAATCATGAGCTGAATAAACTTTTTAAATATATATATATATATAAATTGCTTGGATCCAGGCATATAGAGGAAAAATGGGGGACAAAGACAGACTGTGAGTCAAAACTCATTTGTTCTTATAATCTGGATTCCTCAAAGTTAATCTAGTTTCCTATGGTCTTGGCATAGAACATTTCACCTAGAACATTTCAGAAGTCGACCTTTTAAGTAATGCTGAATTAATTCTCCTCAGTAAACGTCAGCTCCTCATTCTACCTAATGTAATGAATCAGGAATTAACACCTGATTCACCCAGGCACTATTTACATAACCTTTTTCTTTCTTCT
>NW_026596039.1:15585989-15612860 GCF_907164565.1 Psammomys obesus
GGTTGAAATGAAATGATTTCCAAAGTTGCTCAAGAGCTATGAGAATGGACTGTTGGGGAATAAAGAGTAATATATCCTAATAGAATTTGTAGATTTCTTGATGTATGCCCTTTCACATTCCATGTATATTAATATAAGACGAACTGAAACAATGATAGTTAAAAAATATTAAAAACAAAATCTCAAGCAAAAACCAATAATCAACTAAGAATGGGCAATGAGTCTCCTTTTGTTATTTCAAAATAAATAATTGGTGGAAAGCCCGCTTTCTTCATTTCTTCTCTTGGTGTCTGTATGTGTGAGCATGTGTGTGTGTGTGTGTGTACATGTGCAGGTGTGTGCAAATGTGCATGTTTGTGTGTACCTGTTTGCATGCTAGTATATGGGTGTGCACAGCACACACGTGGAAGACAACATGCAGGGTTGGTTCTCTCCTTCCACCACGTGGGCTCTGGGGATCAAATCAGGCATCAAAGTCAGCGGCAGCCATCTTTACCCTATGAGCCATCCTGCTACCTCCTCACTTCCTTCTCAATGTGCAGCCTGCCAGTCTATCTTCAGTTTCACGTAAGTAATCCACGAAAATAATCTCTTTATAAAATATATGCGTCAAGTGAAAAGAAAAGTCTGTGTTAGAACACACTACTGACAAGGCTGTGCTGGCTTCACTATCCTTGGTTCTAGTCGGCACAACATTTTACCAATTCTCAACCATCACGTGAAGATTGATTCTACACGATAGTGTTAGGATGTCTACTGAGTACCCCTTTGCACCCATTCAATTTAAGAAGAAAACTTAGAGAAGCCACTGCCACAATTTCTCATAAAATGGCTGGTTTTGGCTCACGATTTTCTGAAACATATTGAGACACTGAAGAAAAAGTCTATCAGTACAGGCTTGACCAGATCTCACTGCGCCATAACCCCTATGCTGGAGGACACCTATAGCTGCTAATTTTCCAGTCACCCAGAGCTTCTTGTTAGCATGATCCTACAGCCAACATCCATGTTTGCATTCAGGAGACAGTCAAAAGTACCAGCTTCTCTTGACTGTATAAACAGGTTCGTTAGTAACCACATCAATCAAAAACATATCAGGTCAAATAAATGCCTTATTAGTGATACTTCAAATACTAACTTTCACATAGCTTTGATAAACAAGTTAGTGAATAGTCTGTTCAAGGTAACAGACTGTGACAACTGGAAGTGGCTTCATTGTGATCTCCAGATAGTTTTGTATAATTACCCAGTAGCCACCACTAATCATATCAAAGCACACTGAAACCCTCACGCCCCTCCATATGCCTCCAGAAACAATGATAGAAACAAAACCAGGGGGGAAAAGAAAGCCTCAAATAGCCTCCAATAGAACCAAATAATTTCCTGAAAGAAGCAAGGCCACCTACAACTTGCTTAGAGGGTTGCAGAGCAAAACAAGGAAAGTATTTTATGGAGGTCACTATCTTGATGGGAAGATGAGCTGGAGAATGTACTGACATTTCTAATACTCAGACTAACTTTGTCATATTTTAATATGATTCAATATACTTTATTAACAGAAAAAATTGATGGTGATTAGTAATCTTGAAGTTAGTCATAAAACGTTTTCTACACAGTAGGACTGTTCAGAGAACACTAACAGATACTCTGTGCTGGCCAGTCTGGGAGCTGGTAATAGATATTGCAGAGACAAGGCCAGGCAGCCGGCAGAGGCTGAAAACAGACTGTGGTGAGGGAAAAGTACTAGTGTGAGCCGGTGTGGCAGCCAAGCTTTTAATTTTTGGAGATTTATGTGAAGAACATTCATGGGCCCAGGCTGCCCTGTCACCCCACATGTTCTCTCAGCATCACAGAGTGGACAGTGAGGAGAGGAGCCTCGCGTTAAGGTTACCCTCACTCAAGAGGCAATGCCAGCAGACCCTGTCTTGGGACCACACTGGGGAACACAAACAGCCCTCTAGCTGGCAAGGAAGCTTTCCTCCAGAGGCCCACTCGGGGAGCTGCGGTCACTTACCTCACGAAGTGCTTCATGGTGTAGCCGTTGCCTCCCTGGACGCTACGCCAACTCTCTTTAAGCAAACTGCTTCCAAATTCACTTTTGCAAAGTAAGTGTGGCCTACAGGGAAAGATTAGATAGAGTTACTAGAATTTCTAAACATAACCCTCCTGTTTTGCTGGCATAAGACAATATATTTCATGTCCGGAACACCGTTTTACTAGAGCTGCCCACGAAAAGGATTGAAAGGCTGGAGATGTAAGCCGCAGCCTTTCGCCTCACAACTGTACAATTAACTTTCCATTCTAAGTCACTTGCTGGAGACAGTTTTATGAGCTTTATAAGTCTTCTCTCATTGGGGGGTATTTTCCTTATGTTTTGAGAAACAATATTAATAAAATAAAGAACTATAAAAATTACTGTCATGGTTTCCAGATATCCCCCGACCTCCAGCCTGGCAGTCTTAACTTTCCAACAGTACAAGTCAAAAAGAACTGGAAGGAACTGATAATATTGCTAAGCTCCGAATCAGCACAATTAGTATATATTAATAAAACATTTTAAATAGTTGTGCAAGAGCCAGATGCTCCTAAAAAACAAATAAATGATGTGCCAAGTTCAAGGTGTTTGTTTGTTTGGTTGCTTGGTTCAAAATTTCCCTAAGGCCCAGGGAGTAGATATTACAGAAGAGGGGCTAGAAAGAATGTAAGAGCAGAAGATGGGGGGAAGGACTATGAAATATCATCTTCTGGACATGACATGGCCATTACGGTCACCATGTCTAGCAGTTGTTATATGCACCTGGCCTGCACAAGACTGGTTCTGTCAACAACAAGTCCCCCTCACCTGCTCAGCTATTGGCTACTGATAGATTCTTGGAGAGGAGAAGTCACTCTCTCCAGCTGTGTATCCATTGGTGAGGCTACCAAGTTCCAATAGACAGCCCTGGTTAAAGTCAATGGGCCACAAAGCAAAACACAAAGACATGGATGTGAAAAGGGGATTTGCAGGCAGGAAAAGAACTGACAAGGGAGGAAGAGAGAAAAGAGAGAGAGTATGAAAAGAATGCCTTATAGACATGTATGAAATTGGCAAACATCAAATTTAATTTTTAAAAAATCTCACAATGTTTGCTTTCACAAAGCCTACGGCTTCTGGCACATCCCCTTTTTTTCTGGTAAGGATGCTGCATGGGGCAGGCTCTGGAGAAGGAAGGGATGGTGAGACAGGTGAGCCAGACTTGGCTTCGAATAAGAGCAGAGAGAAGACACTCCTGAAGGAAAGGCACGGGGGAAGGCCAGCTCCAGGAGAAGTGAGTGGAATGGAGTGTAGGGACACACAGCAGACAGAGTCACAGCCACCACCCAGAGCGGCTCAGAAGTCAGGGGACACAGCACAACTAAAAAGGCCAGTCTTTTCCTTAACGCTATTTGCTTTTACAGGTACTTTCTACAATGTAGAATCTACACGTCTGAAAAAAAACCTACACATAGAGACTGTGGTTGCTTGTTTTGGCAAGGCAGAGAGGAGAGAAATGGCCTTCAACTTTTTAAGTGCTTTTCTCTTAAAGTATGTCAGAAGCAAAATTAAATAATACTTGTGCATTTTGTGTGGTCTAAATTTTACATCATTCTTTCTGTATCTGTGGCTTCTAAATGAATTCAATTTTCAATTTATAATGTAGTGCTAGCAGAGATCTTATGGTTTCTCATATATTCACCTCCGCTAGGAACCAGGGATTCTTGGAGAAATGGTCTATAACTGGGTCATGTTGAGAAATATCATGTTCTGCCAGAAAGGGACACGTTTAAGACAAACAAAAATAGGAGCACTTAAAATAAACACAAATAGTCACAGAAAGAGCCCCCAGTGTCCAAAGAAGGCACAATCTGGGCAACAGGATAAAGTACTATTGAATTAGACTCTGCGTATAATGGAAATCCATGGATTTGTGCAGTGCAAATGAATGACTGGATCAGAAAAAAAAACAGGAGAAAGCTACACAGGTCTTCCATGCACACAAATTTCAAAGTAGGTGGACACTTTGCCCTCAGTGACGTTGTGCATAACTTCTTGGCCTTTTAAAGAAGGCTAGACCTTGTATCTTCCTGAATGCCATTCAGGAGAGAGGAGTAAGTAGCGTAGAGAGACTTGGCAAGCCGTGCCCTGGTCAGGTGCTCGAGGCAAATGTCACCAGCAAGATGTCTCACTGACGGTAAATAGCTGTATGTAGATGGTACCAGTTCCTGTGGGTTTTCCCTCAGTCCTATCACCCCAACCAAACATGACACAAATCCCAGGGGGAGGAGAGGCCACAGAACACATAAGTAGACTCCTCAAAATGTAAGGTAGTTAAGAATAAGGAACGTCCACTAAAGCACGGAGGCCAAGGAGTGTGTGCCTACGGAGATAGGTCCATCAGATGAGGCATCACAGGCAGGGCCCTGAAAGCGGAAAAGGGACATGAGGTAAAATCTAAGGAAGGGTGAATAAAGTTCGGTCCTGAGCGCTGTAACTCAGCGGGTGAAAGTGCTCGCTGTGCACGCCTGATGACCTGAATTCAATTACCTGAACCCATGATGGAAGGAGAGAACCGATTCCTCAAAGTTGGCCTCTGAGCCTGCCTCCCAGTGAATGGCATGTTTGTGCTTGCACTTCTACACACAAACATCATGCATACACACACACACACACACACACACACACACACACACAGCAATGATAATAAAATAAAAATACTTCTAAAAGAGTATTGAAAAGGAAAATATACGGACTTGGGTTAATAATGAGATGTCAGTATATGTCTGTTCGTTGTGGTAAGTATATTGCATTAGTGCAAGATACTAATACTGGAAAGTGGGTGGTAGTCTAAAGGAACTGTGCTTATCACCTTTGTAACTTCTCTGGAAACAATCATCATTCCAAGCTTAAGTGTTTTAAAGGAGATTTAATGCCTCTTATGCCTCAGACCCACAGTAAAGATACAGGGCGAATCAGAGGGTGCGGCCGCACCCTGCAGGCCTAACCATCTCGAGTGACAGGCTGATACAGGAGGCCATTCAGGCTCCTTTCCCTGCCCATCACAGTTCCATCAGTGGGTCCCGATGGGGGAAGCAGGGGCAGGAAGTGGGGACAGGAGGCTGGGGGTGAAAGAGACCACAGCCGTGAGCATGACAAGAACAGACTCGGCAGCTTCAGTGACACAGCTCATTTAGTTGGGGGGACAAAGGCTACTTAAACCTTGGGGGAGGGCAGGGGCTTCTGGGGTGAGTGTATACATCACTGGCCAGGGCTAGGGTGCTGGAGATGCCTCGTTTGTGTGAGGAGGAATTCCAGGTCCTGCTGGACATGACCTTGTAAGGAGAGAGGAAGTTTAACTTGACTACCATGCAATGGAAGTCTTGGTTTCTTTAAAAACTCAGTTATGTTATATAAACACGTTTTTGTTTTAATCCCAAGTGTGGGATTATAGTTTGGGCTTCAGTTTGTCCACAGCTGATAACTGCCTCCTGCAGCGAGCGATCTTTGCCAGCTGGTAACGGACTGCCTCATGCAGCACAGATAGGGATGTGGCCTAGGATTCTGAGGAAGGTAAGTAGGAGAGCTCAGAGAGAGAGAGAAAAGGGGGTTCGTGGCAGTTTGGAGAGCCCAGAGATGGTCGGTGTAGTGGCTTGGACAGACGAAGAGACTGCTTGCTGTGTTTGCTGTTGACGGAGATTGGGATAGTCGCCAGAGAACCCATCAACCCTAAACAGCAGGGAGAAGTAAGGAGGTCTGTGCCCCTCTCCCCACTAACCTTCTCTCTCTAACCTAAGGTTAAAGGGCTGGCGAGGGGGAGGTGGAGACAAAAAATAAGAGTTAAAAACAAGCACAACACTCCGAAGCTATGTGAGCTCCTCCAGGGGGCACAGGCTGCCTGTGTGGGGCAGGAGGCAGGGCAGGAGAAACTGGTCCTACTCCTGCTGATCTCAGGATGAGATTTCTGGGGTGTGGATGCACCTTTAACCTCCAGGCAGCGCCCCCCTCCCCCAGCTCCTCAGCTCCACGACAGGAAAGCAGATAGGGACTTGGTCACAGAACTGCAAATGGAAATATGTCCTAGGCACCCATTAAGAGAGGTGACCATCTTAAATGTAGGGGCTGGGGGCTCCCCAAAAAGCACATACAAAACCCTAGAAGTGAAAAAATGCACCAGGCGTATAGAGAGGATCTTCCTACTAAGTGTGGTCCTCACTGAGAAGACAGCAAGATGTGGAAGGTCAGTAAGGGCGCATCAGGCTTTGCAAATGATGCTAAGGGGGCTGAAGCATCTCACCTGAGTGGCAAGCACTACTGCAAGTTTTCGAGTTGGTATGTAACACGAATTTGATTTTTGGTTGAGAAAAAGAACAACAACTACCCCAGCAGCTGGAGAGGGAGCTCATGGTTAAGACTATTGGCTGCTCTTCCGGAGGATGAGGGTTTGATTCCCAGCACCCACGTGGTGGCTTCCAACCATCTGTAACTCCAGCTCTAGGGGATCTGGTGCCTTCCTCTGGGTTCTATGCACGTAAGGCATGGAAATGGTGCACAGACCTCTGTGCAGGCAAAACACCCATACACATAAAATAACAGGGGAAATATTAAAACATACTCTGATTTTAGTACAGAGAATGGGCTGTACTGTGGCCAGATTACAGGCAGTGGTACCATTTAGAAGCTTTCTGTGATGATCCTGACAGGGATAATGGTACAGGCAGGCAGCGAATGGAGATGGAGTGGGAAGAACCTGAGAGATACTTAGCAGGCGGAGTTGGCCAGACTTTCAATGGTGGGGTTGGGAGGGAAATGAGGAGCCAACACAGACCTCTGTGGATGGCAACTGGACAGAGCGTTCACTGATACACAGGATTTTGGAGAATCAGACTTGGGCATCTAGGACATTCTAAGTTTTGGGGGCCATAGACGGGTTTGAAGGTCAGGAGATGAACCCTAAGTTCTGGGTAAAGGTCTGAGCTTTCTTGGCAGGTAACTGGAGTCATAGTCCAGAAGAAATCACTAAACAAACCGTAGATACAACCCATGTTCATCACAGCAGTTCTTCATGAGGATGAGACCAACAGAGTCCTCATAACACAGAGGGGTAAAAAATGTGCTGCACCAGGAATATGTTGTCGGAATTAGCAGACCATTTTATCCCCAGGTAGTTCAATTTCATGACTGTGAATCTGGTTCATCTTAAAAAAACCAAACCAAAGCAAACAAAAAACCCTTTCATGTCCATTAGCAGAATAACAGTAATAATTCTCCCCTCGGGAGTATGACCTGTCTAGTCACATTGGGCAAGACACCAAGATGGCTGGTGAGGGAGGGGAGGGGTGAGTCAGGGAGAAGTTGGGGGAGGAGTAGATGTAATCAAAACACATTGGTACACAATTCTCGAACCAACGAAAATTTAAAAGATGAAGTTAAACTCTACAGGCTTCATCTCATCACAAAATGGGACAACTGAAATGATACAATATTAAACCTAAAAAACAAACAAACAAACAAAAAAAAAAGCGAAAACAGAAACTTTCTGGGCTACGCACCGCAGCGCACAGTGCCACAGGGTTTGGAACGACGAGGGAGACTTACTGTCTGTGGGTAACGCTGCCAAGGGGATAGGGAGGGTACGGGTGGCTATGGTACAAAGTTGTGGAGAGAAAGTTCACAGCTTGAATCCACAACCACCCAGCTGGTAGCTTTAGTCAAGCTGCTTAGCGTGTGTGCGGTGTCCGGCGGGTCATATCCACCTTGCGAGGTAGCTCCAAGGGCTGAGTGGAGCGAAGCACGTAGGCGCTTAGTGCGCGCACGTCTTTCCTGGGAATTAAGGAAAACACAAAAGCCGCTCTGCGCAGTCCCCTCCCCATGACTTCCTATCTAGAGGGAGGTTGTTCTAGGGTGGACAGCCATGCTCTTCTGTTGTACTCTGCATTCTTAATATTGTTCCAAAGACTTTACAAAATTGTGGGGTGTGTGTGTGTGTGTGTGTGTGTGTGTGTGTGTGTGTGTGTGAGACACACCCATGGGCTTGCCTGGAGGCTGAAGGAGAATGTCAGATGTTCTTTCCTGTGAGTCTCTTGCTTATTCCCTTGGGACAAGCCCTCTCACTGAATCTGGGGCTCTCCCTTTTGGGGGGAACAGCAAACCCCAGAAATCTTCCTGTCTCTGTCCCTACCAGTGTTGGGGTTACAGGTGTCTGCACCTATGTTCAGCTTTTACACAGGAATTAGGTGTCTGGACTTGGGCCCTCATACTTGCACAGCAAGGACTGTCAGCCAACGAGCCATCTTCTTACCCCCCCTCGAATGAGCTGTTTCATATTTTTTTGCCCAGCATGCTGCACATTCTCTGCATTATTTGTCAGAATGAACGCTGTGTCTTTCTTAGGAAAATGCACTTTAAAAGCATCAATCAATAACACTAGGAAAACAAACTCCAAATTTCCCACCTGGAAGAAAAAAAAATCCTAGATCTCGTCCCTATAGTAAAAAAAAAAAAAAAAAAAAAAAAAATTATAAACTAGGCTTGCTCAGCTTGGCAGGGCCCTGCAGTGATTTGTCTCCGTGCGCACAGAGATGAGCAGATCCAAAGAGAAGGATCAAATGATTGAGCGTGCCGATCAAACGGAGATGAGCTGGCGCTTCAGTATGGGGCTATGCTGTTATCTGCCTCTTCTCTCTTTTCCCAGCTGGGAGGGAAGGGACATTGATGAGCGGTCTGTGACTTCTGAAAGGCTCCTGGCCCCCATCATCAGGGGATTGCCCTGCCTTCTTTGAGCATGAAGTTCCCTGTGGGTTCTTTGTAAAGTACCACTGTGTAAACCATCCAGCCATTGAACACCCCAGTTAGACACTCCACTGGAAGCAGCAGCGTTCCTTTCTTCAAAGTCTTAATCCCTGGACAGGGGGAGTGGGGGAGACAGAGAAAAGGCTACCTTCTCTACAGTCCTCAGCTCTTAACTGGCTCTGTCCACCAACAACCGAAACGCTGTGGGCCCCGGGTGCTTACACATGCATAAAAAATAACCCACAGGTGAATACTACTTCGTTCTAACATCTGCCCAATGTATGATTATCCCAGTATTTAAAAAATAAAATCCAACCTGAAGAATTGAATCTCAGTTTAAGGTTTTGTGGAATTAATAACATTTATTTATGCACAACTTGCTAAAAGCTGGGCAACAACCAATGGGTTTTGCTTATATAAACTCAGTCCTAGCTGCAACTACTGTCTCCACTTTGCAGCCGAGGACAGTGAGCTGGAGAGGTTAAGGGACCTTCTGAGGGAGGTCAGCCGTTAGCCGGAGGCAGAGCTGAGATTCAGGAGGCAGTGGCACTCAGCCCTCTTTTGTGATGCCCTGGAAGCCACTGGGACAACATCCCAGAGAATGTGAAAAAGAGAATAAAAACTACATTTAATAATTTTCACTAAAGTGCAAAGCCAGGAAGCCATCAAGGGGTGGGTCTCTTCTCAAGTATCCCAAGATTCACAACGTCCTCAGGGAAGCTGCCCCAAGACCAACTTCCAGCAGCATTTCTTACCTTGTTTGTTGATGGCCTTTCTGGAATGTAATGAAACTAAAACAGAGATGACTTTCCTCAGTCAGGTAGAGGGTTAGGAATCTACTAAACATAGATAGAAGTGGGCCTGGAGAGACGGCTCAGTGGTTAAGAGCACTGGCCGCTCTTCCAGAGGACCAGGGTACAGCTCCCGGCATGGTGATTCACAACCTTCTATAGTGCCAGCCCCAGGGATCCCGCACCCTCTTTGGGCCTCCACGGGCCCTGCACATATGTGGTGGATAGATATGCATGTGGGTAAAACATTGTCACATATGACCAGTTTTTTTCTTTTCTTTCTTTTTTTTTTTTTTTTAGAAAAAGAAATGGATATGTTTCTTTTTGGCCCCTCCTGGGTATGTTGAGGTGTTGTAGGGAAAATGTGAACAGTCCAGAAAAAGCTCACAGCAACAAATACCTGAAGCTGACGTGGGAAAGGTCAGATGAACTCAGCTCACACTGTTAGGATGCCTGTCTGTGGATGGTTTCCAAAAAATTAGGAAAAAGAAAAAAAAAAAAACCCTCTCCCAAATGAGCATGCCAGAGTGAACACATCTGCATGGGACATACCACGCCAGGGTGAAGACTGTGTGTAAGGAGGCCGGGTGAAAGTAACCTGTTTGAAGAGTTGGGGTCTGCCTGAGCAGAGCCACAAACCAAACAAGGTGACACTAGTGTTTTCTGATCAGATGGGCCTAGCATCGGGGTTAGGATGGGTGAGTAAATAAATTAGCAAATCCAGGTCATGTCTATATTTTCAGCCTTCTTCATACTTGGTCAAGTCCTGAGAAGTAATGAGTCTATACAAGGAAAGATGGAGACTCATTGTTTTAAAAGGATAAATGCATTAAAACACATTGAACAACAAAAGACCGAAAATGGGAGGAGTTCATAAAGTGATTGAGGGACAAAGTGGAATGGAAAAGAAGGGAAGAAAAGAAAAACTCCTAAGGCTGTGAACATTTGAAGTACGGATAAAATGCTCAGGTATCCACGTGAGGACAGAAAACTAGCAAATATGAAAAAAGTTGCACAGTTACGGTTCACGTGTGGCACACAGCATATCTGACCAGGGGTGTTATGCTCTCGCATAACCGGCTCCTGGAGGCTACATCCAGCGCCTTCCTTTCTCCCTTCCTCAGCAGTTAGCGTCAAGACTGCCTGCTGACATGAGCTAACCTGACAGCTAGGAAGGCTTTTCCCTTCCTCAGACATAAACACTCATCTGAGGCTTATTTCGAGATTTATCGCAATGGCCGTCCACGTTGGCTGCAGAAGTCAAGGCTGCCAATAATTTACTTATGACCTGCTTAAAGATGGTTTTCTGCCTTTCAAGGCAGTGAAGGTTTGGCGGGCACAGTTGACAAAATCTGTCTCTGTCTTCTAAAAGACTCGGGAAATTTGACACAAAATATTCTCAATATTTTAGTTTCGAAAATTAAAACTCTAAATAAAAAAAATCACAATAAAAAACAGTAAATATGTGGACACAGTTTCTTCCATTAAAAGTGAAATGTATTTTCTTGAGAAACACAAGTTTGGAGTGGAGAAGGATTGGGTGCTGGGGACTGTGTTACCAAGTCTTACTATTGTGATGTTTTAAGTAATTGTAAGCATTACCCTGGAATAAACAACCCCCTTTCGTGTGTTTATTCCGTTTTGTGTATGTGTGCATGTCTGTGGTTGGGAATATGCGCATACGTGCCGGCGGCACTTAAGTGCGGTCCTGGGACCACAGGCACACGTCACCGCGTCTGGAGTTTTACAGACTCAGGTAGGTCCTCGGCTTGTGGGGCCCGCTCTTTGGGGACTGGGCCATCTCCCCAGTGCCCCACTGAGCTGCTTACTCAGAATATGAGGGTGTACACCATTGCCATCCTAGGCTCACTGAAATGTGGATGGGGAAAGCAGGACCGGGATGTGGTGGTTGGGACATGACACACTCATAACTTCCAAGCTTTATCCGTTAAACAAGGAAGAAAAAGTTTGCCTCTATTGTATCTATTGCTCTCCCAAGTATCCTTCCTTATAGCCACCTCCCACTTCCGAACTGAAACAGTCTTCAAAAGCACTAAACTCACAGACTCAGGTCTCCACCTTCCGTTTGCCATTGGGGTTCCTACCTTTTGTCACTTGTCCCCAGACCACTAGCTTATGCCAAGCGTGGTGACTTGTCTCATAAACACTAAGAGAATAAATAACCTTCGCCCCGCCTTGTGCCTTTCCGAATGCTGTGGACTCAGTGAGTCCTGGTGACTGATGAACACTCCTCTGTTAGCATGGGATTAGCCCTGTGATCATCAGGGCTCCCTATTGCAGAAACAGAAACTAGTGGGCCATGGTGGATCTTACCTATAACCCCAACACTCAAGAGGCTGAGGGAGGAAGAGTTCAAAGCCAAACCCCAAACAAAACAAACTCTCCTCTTTAAGCAGAAAATGCATTTGTCATGGAAACAATCCCCAGATTGTCAGGTGGGTAAGGAAATCAGGTTTGGAGACTAGCCAAAACAACAAAACACCCGACACAGAGGCAGCCTGCTAAAGAACCTCTACTGCCCCCACCAGGCACAGGCTGGCACTGCTGCCATACCTTCTGGCATTTGGGGGGCTGGGGGGCTTTAAGGGCTGGGACCCTTGCAATGGAGTTTGGACGCCAGGAACAGGGCTAAGGTTCAAACATGTGTGAAAAGAAGAAACACCTGAAGCTTTCAACTCCTGTTGTGAAAAGTGGGTTGTGTTTTGTAATGCAGGAGAGCCCGGTGATGGTTAATTTCATGTGTCCGCTTGACTGGGCCGAGGAGGCCCAGTTCCATTACCTCTGGTTATGTCTCTGAATGTAGTTTCTGAATAAGGTCGGTGTGCGAATCCCTAGACTCAATAAAGCATATTTCTCTTCCCAGTGTGGGTTGACATGATCTAATCTGCTGTGCCTGAATGGAACAAAAAGGTGGAGGCAGAGGAATTAGCCTCTCACACGAGTGGCTGAGACACTGACGTGTTCGTGCTGTTGGATAGAATTACAGCAGCTTTTATGGGTCTCCGGTTTGCAGGCAACAGATTATGAACTTTTCAGCTGCCACAATCAAAAGAGCTCATTCTTCATAATCGATTTCTTCACACACACGCACACGCACACACGCACACACACACAGAGGCTTAACACATCTGTATTTGTGTGTACAAATGTGTCTACCTTTGTGGTTCTCTTTCTCCATATTACAATGAATACAGCCCTCAATAGAGGACAGGATTTTGAAGGCTGTGTTTAAAAAGAGTAACAAATGTCCATTCTACAGTGTAAACAAATGTCTCTGAAAGCCAAAACATGACGCAGAGAGATGCCCGAGACTGCACACCCACTGTCATACTCAATTACATGGACAACTTATGACACATGCCTAGTTTTATGGCTGCTGAAAACATCATCATTTAGAACGAGCAATTTCAAATGTGAGCTTATATAATTAAAGAATATTATGGAAGTAACAGTAGTAGTCACAGATGCACGCATTTAACTGCTTATTGACTAATTTGTGATTGTTAGTTGTCTAGGCAATAATTAAGTATAAACATAAGGTTACATATTAATTTTAAAACAAGAGGCAGAGGTACAATAGTTATTGTACAGTATAAAATGACAACTAAGTTAAAGGACAGAGGTACAGTAGTTAGTTTGTCAAGTTGAATTAGATATTGGCAGATTCATGTATTACCACCTAGGACCTCAATTTGAAGTCTACAGTTAAATTTAGGTGGTGATTTTTAGGTCATCTGAGTCAAAGTCCCACTCAGGGAAATGATTCTTTCTTCTCTCAGCTCTCACAGGTGCCCCGGTGAATCACCTTATAGATAGTATGCTGAACATTTTGTTTCTGACCCTCTTTGACTTGAGCTTGGAACATTTTTTAATCTAGCTGAAAGTTCTCCTGTTCATATTCAAGTGAACTAAAACTGTTTCCATAATCCAATTAGATAAATTGGTACTTCCACACTCTGGTCTTGGAATTGATTTTAGATCTTAAATGTATATAACAGAGTCATTTAAAAATACATATACATAGACTCCTTATCATATCCATTCTTTTAAAAGCATAATCTTAGACGTGATTTTTTTTCCTGGGTCAAGGGATATCAAATTGAATTCTGATTATTATTCAAATTCTCCATTTTTTGAGATTTTTATGATGACCTATGTAGATTTGGGTCACCGATAAGGTTGTAAACATATTAGAGCCAACAAGGAATTCTAAAGTAAACCAATGAAGCCAGTCTTCTGTACTGTTTTCCACATTCTCTCAACATAGTTGATCAACATGAAACCACATCTCAAACTTAAATTCCATATCTCACTCCGACTGTTCAAGAGTCTAATTGATAAGCTGTGTCCCCGAAGGATTCTATGTATATGTATTTTTAATGAATCTATTGTATACATTTCTAGATGAACAATCATTTAAAGAAAGAGTGGAGGAAATATATGGAACAATATGGAACGGCAGCTAAGACACAACCTCTAATACTGCTAAATCTTGACCTGATTTTTTGGGTTCCCACACTAGGCCACATACACATTATACACAGGACAGATGGGAAGGCATTCCACATTAGGAAGTTTAATAAAGGTCTTTTGAATCATAACATGTAATATACATCTCAATTAACACAGTCTTAATGAGTGTTTACCATTTCAAGAGAACCCGTGACTACGCTTCACTGCCAAGAGTAATTGATTACATTTTTAAAAGCTAATTTAAATGGATCTTCAGGCTAAAGACATTTTAAAATTAAAACCTAAGCGTCCTACTTTGGTTGTAGTATCTAGAGAAATCAACCTGGAACTGACCAGGAAACTTTTTGCTTGGCCAGCGTTTGTACTACCAGCAAGCCCCCTGAGAGAAAAGATGCTAGTCTTGCCTAGCGCTGGATCCTGCACAGTACAAAGCCAACCTACCAGGCAACATGCGCTGCTGGGACAATAGGGACATAACTGTACTGGAGGCGACTGACTGGAATTCCTGCCAGGCTCTGTCGGCGTCTCTCTAGGAGGGCTGTAGGCCGTAGGAGGAACCACCACTGTTTTGCCAAATGGTCGTGTTGTCAGACTGCACTGTAGAGACTTATGTCATTCCCATAGATTGGTCCTGCTCCCAACCTTGGTCAGAAGTTTCTTTTTGTAGTGGGCAGCAGTTAATACAGGGACACAAAACTGGTCCAAGGGATGAGAAAAAATGGCTGTGGGTGCCCAGTTCTAATCAGATGTCTGTACCAGCTGCTCGCCTCCTAAGATTTAGGAAATACCATGGAAGAAGGAGCATAAAGAATGGAGGATGGGGAAGAGTATTGTAAAATGCTGTCTTCTGGCCAGGACATCATGATTGCACTCCTGAATTCACAGCAGCTCACGACCTACAGCAGATCAAGATAGTAAAAATTCCAGGAAGGATACAGGTAGGGATCAGATGACATCATCTTTAGCTAAGGAGTTATTGGCAGTCAACGAGTACCAGAGGAAAGAGAACCATTTTTCTTGTGGGGCGTGGCTGCTGCTGCCCATGTTCCACTGTATGGCTCCATACCACGGGCAAATTGCTAGCATGATTTGACTTAGTGGTTTATTAAGGAAGGAAGGAAGGAAGGAAGGAAGGAAGGAAGGAAGGAAGGAAGGAAGGAAGGAAGGAAGGGAGGGAGGAAGAGAATAACATGAATTTGGGAGAGGATGTGTTGGCGGGGTTTAACGAGGTGAAGGAGGAAGGAAAGGTGGATTATCAAAATACATTATATACTTGTACGAAATTCTCAAAGAATAAGTAAAAATATTACATTAAGAAATAGAGGTCAAAGCAGGACATGGTGGCACACAGCTTTAATTCCAGCACTTGGCACTTGGGAAGCAGAGGCAAGTGGATTTCCTGTGAGATCAAGGCTAACCCGGTCTACACAGAGAGTTCCAGGACAGCCAGCCAGGCTGTGTTTCAAAAAACAAAAACAAACAAACAAAAACAAAAACCATAACAAACAGACAAAATATAGAACAAAAGTAAAGGGCCTACTATACTATACAATTTTCAGAAAATTTGTCTTTCAGATTCTGAATATCTATCTCTCTGCTTTAAAAGAAAAAGAAAGAAATGTATTTATACAATAAATGCACTCACTCCAATGACCGAGTTGCACTTTAAATATTTACAATGCCAACTGGTGGAGTAAAAAAAAAAAAATGTAGGGAACAGAGTTTATGTCAATGATATGTTAGACTAATACCAAAAGTCAAAACATCTGTGAGGTAAATAAATGATTGGCTTCATCATGAATAAAACCTTCAAAACACGTGGCAGGGCTGGGGAGCTGGCACAGTGGTCAAGGGCACATATTGCTCTTTCCGAGGACTACAGTTTTTAGGCCCATGTCAAGTCACACAACTGTCTGTAACTCTAGCTCCAGGGCATCTAATGCCCTCTTTTGGCCTCTGAGGACACTGGCGTACACGCACACACAGGTGTTTGTAAAGAGTCAGCTTTCACCAGCTGGTGGCATAGGGAAAACGGGAAGGGAGGTGTCTTAAATGAGCTCCTGTGCCAGGCATTTTAATTAATAAGTTCAGTCTAATAATTAAAATGGAGACTTCATCTCGAGAATATGCGGAGAACGCCAAATCTGCATCATTAATTAGCTTGTTTGTGACTGTTCTTAACGATTACTCTATTTGTTTCTTTAGTTTTCTTTAGTTTGGTGTGTGAGGGTGTGTGTGTTTGAGTGTGCACAGTCATGCATTATAGTGTATGTGGAGACCAGAGGACCATCTGCTGGAGTTGGTTCTCGTCTTCCATTATATGGGGCCCAGAGATCAGAGTCAGATCATCAGGCTTGACTGTAAGTGTCTTTACTGTCTCATCCATCTTGACTGATCTTTGTCTTTTGCTTTTGGGGTATTTTTGTTTGTATGTTTGTTTGCTTGAGATAGGTTTTTGCCCTGCCTGGCCAAAAACTCACTATGTGCACCAGGCTGGTCTTGAACAAACAGAGATCTGCCTGCCTCCTGAGGCTAAATGCGTGGGCATCTCCACCTCCAGCTGAGACTGGTTGTTAGAAGCAACTTAATACATTCCACTTAGGCAACAACCAAACCGCTCCACCTCCACAGTGTAAAATTAAGACAGTCCAATCTGTGTGATTATTTCAGTGGCCTGGGACACATCATATGGAATATACTCACTCTATATAAGTTTCTCATTTATTTTGGAACAAAGCTATTCCCTTATTGAAGCCACAGCAAGGCCGAAAGCTTATTTTCTAGATAGACATCAGGGTTAGCATCATATTATTTTTTAACCTTCAAACTCTTTCACAGCAGAGAAACTAGGGTAAGATAGGATGTTATTTGCCCAGAGCTGGCCAGAGGGGGCTGGAAGATTATATGCTCATGGAATACGGGAACAATCCATATGCAGAATGTTCAGATTCAAGGTGTCTGCTAAGGATGTAGACTAAATGAGCGTCTGGTATCACAGGAGGCTCTCTGGGAGACACTCCACATACGGGGCCACTGCAGAAATCCTTCCTGTAATAAACCTTGTTGAAAATATGACCCAGACTCTAATCGTCTTGAACTTTAATGATGTCAGTATGTCCCTTGGCCACAGTTTTTTCGCTCATATAAACCGGGAATTATGGAAGGTCGTTAAGGCAGAAGAACGCTTGACCTTCTGCGAAGAGAACTGGCAGAAATCCCTGAATCAGCCCATTTTCCACTCTATCTTAAAGGATGATCGTTTACTTGATAAGACTACATGATATATGCCAATGTGGGGTAGTTCTTATGATTTTGAGACTTATGTTAGAACATGAGCTGGGTCTCATGGATCAAGCCTGTTGATCAAGAAGCTGAGGCAGGTGGATCACATCTGCCGGGCCTTCCTTGACTACAGAGAAGTTTCCAGGCCACCCTGAATAACTTAGTGAGACTGTCTCAAAATAATACTTCGTTTGTTTGTTTGTTTGTTTGTTTGTTTGTTTTTCCTTTCAGGGAGGTAATAGAGCTCAACACTAGAGTGTTTGCCAGGCATAAAACTCTAGGTGCACTCCTTGGCACCATTAAAAAAAAAAAAAGGAAGAAAAGGAAAGAAATAGAGCGAAACTTAGCCACACCTTTGAGGCTGTCCTGAATGGAGATTGCTAAGATCACTAGGTTTCTTGACAGAAGGGTAACCTACTTTGGCATCCTGTTACTGGGTACTGGAGTTTTGCCAGTGTGAACCATGAAGAGATGGCTGGTCTCTACACGATCCGCATGGGTTTAACCTTCAGCTTCCACGCAGTATACCATGTGATCCTCTGCAGTAGTACCTTCCGAATCTTTACAGGCACAATTGTGTTTGCTTTGGTATTGTTTTGGAATTAATTTCATTCGGAACACTAAGTAGGTACTCTCTGATACTACAAGCATATGGTCATTTTCGCATGGTGCTATTTCTGTAAAATATACTTTTTTTCCACCACTGGCATCTGCTTTCTTAAAGATAACTCAACCGAAACAGAAAATGATAGCAATTTAATGTCTTTTCTCATTCAGAGCAACAGATTTTCTAAAACCCAAACATATGCTTATCTCATTTCAAGAAACTGTACCAAAAGAAGTAGAATATTGATCAGCACCCCATGTGACATATTTAAATATCTACATTTATATAAAAGTAAAACTTTAAAGAAACAATACATTTCAATACTATGTGGTGGTTTGTTTGTTTGTTTTGTTTTAATCTGAAAAGACCAGGGTGGCAGTCGACTAATGAAAGGACACCCAATAATGTTAGTCAAAGGGCAGGACACCTGCTCTGTAGAATACAATGAGACGGGCGGGAGAGATGGCTCACTGGATGGAGAACTGGTTGTTCTTCCAGAGGACACAGGGTCAGTTCCCAGCACCTACATGACAGCTCACAACCGTCTGTAATTCAAGTTCCAGAAGACCCATTGCCCTCTTCTGGCCCCCCAAAGGTACCAACCACACCCATGGTATACAAGCATGCAAGCAAAACACCCAAGCACATTCAAGCAAAACACCCAAGCACATTCAAGCAAAGCACCCAAGCACATTAAAAAGAAATTAAAACTTTTTTTTTAATGCAGTGAGATACCTTTGCCCAACTGCCATTTGCTGGTCCCGACATGTGCCTCATCTCAGCTCGTTCTTCAGGAACTATTTAAAAGTCTTTCTTGGGGGAGAACACAATATAAACTCAGGAAGATAGGGAGCAGTGCTGTGGAACACTATTCAGGGCATGATATAGTTGTTTTTCTAACTGAGACTATTGGGTAAAATCCTGTAATTTGTAGCTTCATTTGGCTCTCATGAAAATTTTTTTTTACATTTTTCTTCTATCATAAGAACCCATTCTCATATCTGAGACCAGACCTCAACAGTCAACACTGCTGCACAGCTAAATAGCTCATTCCGTGAGTGGAGATGTCTATCAGAATTCTTTGTCTTCCCCCAGGCTCTGACATTACACACTCCCAACACACACACACACACACACACACACACACACACACACACACGCCCCTCACACTTCCGGAAGAGCAAGTCCTACATCGGTTGATGTATACCCATCACCAGCCCCTGTCTCCTCTCATCTTTGGATCCTGGCAACTCTCACAGAGCGTAACAAGTAGAAATATATTCGGCAAATATGTGCAGAGCTGAGAGCACTCACTTTCAGGCATGAGTTATTCTCAATAGCTCAAGAGCTGAGCCTGTCCCAGATTGCAGAGCAGCATACAACTTCTGCTCCACTTCGGTTTTTTTTTTTTTTTTTTTCAACCCATAAGTGACCCAAAAAAGGAGGAAAGAAATGTTTCCATTACAGGGTTTTCAGAAAGAAACATGTCTGCCCAGCCCAAACCACCAGTAACCCTAACAGTGATGTTTTGAAAATGCTTGGTGGATGGAGGGTATGCTTCCTTGACACACCTGGAAGAGCTCCACAAACTTCCCAGTTCGCCAAGCTTTTACATCTGTGAACGCAGCCTGGTTACCTCTGAGCAACTTGGTGGCATGCTTGTTATGTAAGAGTCCCCTTATGTTGTGAATTCTGTAGAATTCCTTTACAATCCCATCTGTGAATAATTTTTATGCACAGCTCTCCAACTCGCCTGAAAAGCTAACGCAAGACGCGATGGAGGAAACGGGAGCATTTTCATTTCAGGGTTCTTTCTCTTCATTAATTGAACGTGGCAACACAGGCTCTCCTCAGACCAGGAGAAGCAGCCTGGCAGGCACTGGGAGAAGCCGGTGAGGTAACCGCGGCAGGTCTTTGTTGGAGGAGCCTTTCCTAAATGTGAAACATCTGTAGACAGGAGCGCCTCAGCCTCCCACTGGGTGCTCAGACGTGCCAGAGAGATTTATTGCTCATTCTTCACAAGGACGCTTGAGCTTTGGGTCAACAAAAGAATTCCTTATAGATGGATCAAGATTACCCACCTCTCTCTCTCACACACACCCCTGGGGGTGGGGGTGGGGGTGGGCGTGAGGGAAGCTGACTTGGTCTACAAATGAGTACCATCTCAGAGTACTGACCGCTAAGCAGTGCGTCAGTTTTACTGGTTAATTGTGATGGTACAATAGGAGTTATATTGCTCAGAGGCCTAAGTCTGCTGCAACCCAGGAAGTTCCCTGAAAGAAAACATTATTTTGCCGTTTTTGACAGCAACATCTTACAGAGAAAGGATTCGGTGTTCCCACAAGAGAGAGAGAGTAGGAAGGCTGAGCAATAACAAGAATGTATACCTTTGGTAAAATTTCAACCAGGTTGACCTCACAAGGAAACTTCTAGGGAGAATGTGACCAAGACTGCTGTTACTCCGTGTTCTCACGAGGCAGCAAGGAATTATGACGTTTATCCCAGTGTAGGGATGCTACCTGCTTTCCACCATATTGGCAATACCAGTTAAGGACGGTTGTCAAGCGACAGACGCCAACACGCACACGCTGCTGAGATGCAGAACAAAGCCTGGATGGCTGCCTAAAATCGGGCTCTCCAAATGACAGCCTCAGTTTATGACACCAGTCTAAGGCTCGTGGGGATCCTTGACGTCTTTTTCTCGGGGGGGGGGGGGGGAGAAGAGATGAAATTTGGAAAGCTCCAAGCCGTGGCCGGGGCTTGCATCTGTCTGTGCGGGGGGCCAGAAAGGCTTACACACACACTCATTAAACTTGATCTGAAGCAAGCGAGTCTGTGAGGTCGTCTCTGAAATATTCATAAGGTCTGTTACCGGACTCGCCACCTAGAGGCTGCATTGGAAATACAGGCACTTGGAAAAACAGCACAGCTCGCTCCACCGTTCGGTTTAAGCAGCTCTCGGAGCTGCTGTTCTCCGCCCGCCCGCTCAGCTGCACCTGCCCGGCCGATGCCCCAAGAGTGGAGTTTCCCCCGTGGGAGGAGGCGCGCGCGCCAGCCCCGCAGACCTGGCCCGGGGAGGAGGCTCTGAGACCTTCGGTCCACAGCTCTGCCGCTCTGCCGCCTGGCACCGCCCTGGGGCTCGCCCGGCAGGACGGAGGGCTGCCCAGGGCCGGGACCCTCCACCGGCCCCAGCCAAGCCGCCCTTTGTCCCCGCCCGGGACCTCTCCCTGAGCCCCGCAGTGGCGTTCAGTCGCTAGGCGACCCGCGCTCCCCCGGGAAGCCGACAGCTCCCGGCTCTGACCCGCGGCGCCCCGGGTGTCAATTTCCCGGCGCAGGATGAGAAAGAGGATTTACAGCCTTGGGTGCCTCCGGGGCTCCTAACACCCCGGCAGAGCGCACGCCGATCCGCGTCCCCGCACCGTCCCCAAGCCCGAGCACTTCCGCTGTGCCCCACGCAGCTCAGCCCTCCTCTCCAAGGACGCCCACCCGCGGGCTCCTCTGGGGTCGCGACTCACCGGGCCGGGGACGGCGGTGGGTTCAGCAGCTCTGGGAGCGCGGCAGCGCGGTCTCCATCGCCCGCTTCGCTCCGCCTCTGCCCCGGCGACCGCGGCCGCAGCGACTGGTCCCCGCGAGGAAGCTGGACCGAGGCGGCCGCGGCTGCCGCACTGGCTGCGGGCGCGGGAGGGGCGGGGGCGGAGCGGGAATCTGGGTCGCCTGGAGTCCTGCAAGCCGGGATGCACCCTGGGCGGCGAGCAGAGAGGAGGCGGCCGAGAGCAGCTGCGGAGGGGGTGCAGAGGTTTCCCTGGGAGCCAGACGCGGGCGGCTACTGAGCATGCTCAGTCCCGGAACCCCGGGGCGCGGGCGCGGCGGGGAGGACTGCGTGCCAGCCCCGCGCAGGGATCTGGGAACAAAGGGTTAAAACTGCGGAGTGGCCCGCGGTGGCCTCGTTCAATTGTGCACGAGGTCAGTGGATCCTCAAGAAGCCCAGGGCTGCGAACCCGGGGAGACCTGTCCATGGGATCCCTGAAGAATCTAGGGCAAGGCGTGTTCTCCAGTCCCTCCCTGGAGGGTTGTCCAGAAGTCAAAGTTTGCTTTTAGTTCATCTTCAACCTCCTCCCAAGCCAGATTCCCAACCCTCACTTGCTCTCCTGCGTGCCCTGCCTCCCAGAGCCTCTCCTGCCTTTCCTGATTCTTGGATAGGTCAGGTCTCTTGAGTTAGGTGTAACCGAGAGCTCAGGTCAGCCTTCCCAGGTTCCAGACCTGTGCTTCAGCCAGGGCTCCGGGAACAGCGGCTTATTCCAGGCTTACACACAATGCGGATGAATTACAGACACCCCGGTCTGCAGCTCTTTGGGGATCACTGCCTCGCCCTCGCCGCGGAGTGGTCAAACCCCGGAACACCCACTCCTCTTCAGTCGTGTTTTCTGTCTTATGAGGAACATCTTCACAGAGAAGAGTTTCTGGACAACACGGGGAAAGAGACTGGCCTTTGAAATCGACTGTTCTCCACGAGGCTTTGCTTTGGCTCACTCTGTTCTGTTCTTTCCGGTTTTACCTTCCTTTTCCAGTCCACTTCATGAAGACCTACTCAGTCTCTAAACCTCGGCTCCAATACAGGCTACTGCCCCGCTGTCAGAGGTCATCCATGCACAAGGCTGTCACAGCACTTAGCATAGTGAGTTACTGCCGTGTAAGAGGGCAAAACAACTGAACCGCCTGCTCTGTGACGGCGCTGAACAGTGTGCTGAGAAAACAGCAACAAACAAGACAGACGAGTTTTTATTCCCCAGAGAACTTGTAGTAGTTGTTGAAAAGGCAAGACAGCAGCACCAGGGAGGCAGAAGCAGGCGGGTCTCCTGGATTTGAGGCCAGTACAACAAAACCAAAACCAGGCAATAAATACCTAAAATAGAGACCATCACAAAGGACAAAGGTCAGGTTGTTTTGGACTTCGTGTTATCCATCAAATAAACCCACAGAGATTTGACTCATCCCTCTGAAACAACGGATAAAAGTGTTAATAATGACCCAAGGCTAATCAAAGTGTATGGGTCCCTGCTAGTTTGTTGTGGCACCAGGGTTGTGGTTCTTTTCTTTCCTTTTTTTTCGTTTGGTTTTTGGTAGTTTTTTGTTTGTTTAGTTGGTTTTTTGCTCCTTTCATTTGATTCCATCAGCTAAAACTGTTCTAAGAACCTGCTGTTCAAAGTAATAAGTAGGAAGTGTGTGCCGAGGGACACAGCATTCACTCTCCACGTTATTGTATCTATTACCTAATTTAAGGACCGGTATTTGTCGAATGGCCAAAGTCAACTTCGATTCCCAGATCTCTGTGTCCCACACATCTTCCAGACTCTTGTATCACTCTTAACCCCTAAACTTCTGACCACCTATCGCTGTATTTATGGCAATAGTTACTCTACAAAATATATCATTTGATTCTCTGTACCTTCCTTCTGTCTGGATGATTTAAGTATTTCACTCTGATCCTGTTGTTGTCTGAACCCGAGAACCAGCTTTCCTGAAGCATGTTTGTGTATTGGTATCCGTGGTGATTAATGACCAATTACACTGTATAATGTGGACACTCATTAGGGTAAGGTCTCATTCATCCATTTCTTAAAGGACTTAGCAGATGGCTAATTGTAGTGGATCCTCGGTGAGTTTACCAACTACAGGAATGCTGGTCCTTCAGACCTTAGTCCTTTTTAATGGGTCTCCCTACTAGCTGTGGAAAAAATTCACTATCATGAAACTTAATTTGGCCCTTGCCTGGACTATGAATTTCCTGTTAGCCACAAATCTACGTTTTGTTTGTTTGTTTGTTTTATTATTATTGTTATTATTTTTTGCCTCTGGATTATGAGTTGCTTTTGGATTAAAAAAAAAAAGTGAAGCCAGGTGCAGTAATGCACACCTTTAATCCTAGCACCTGGAAGGCCGAAGCCAAGTGATTGAGAGCATGTGACTTACCTTCTACAAATAACGCATAAAACATCCACAGAGGAGGGAGGACCTTGTACCCAGAGTCCCAGCAGGAGACTGAAGAGGAAGAGAATTAGAAGCTGCCCAAGCTCTGTGCTGATTCATCCTTAGTGACACAGAACCCAGTCTCTGGCATGGTGATATACTCCCTTGATGGCATCACTTACTGAAGATTCTCTTTAGGAATTTATTTGACTAAGAATTTCCCCACCCAAAGGTTTCTTTCTTTAGCAAGATTAGATTGAGCAACGAGCAATTAGGAATGCCTCATCTAGATCATTCTGTGGGTGGGGTGAAAGCCATGGCCCATTTGTTTATTCTCGGTCTGGCCTGAGCTTGGGGTATTGTGATTTGGAGAAGTAGGAATTGAGAGAGAAAAGGAACTCCATGGACTTAAAATGCCTTAGGAGTTGTGTACCAGGCTTTGTAGAAGAATGGATTTCACAGAGTTTGTAACCAGGTAGAGTCCTCGGTACAAAGCTGAAGAGGCAACTGGATCATCAAGGACAGTCTTGGACAGCCAGTTAGTCTGGTTTGAAGTACTCATAGTCTGGATTCTCCATTTCCTCCTGTCATTGACTTGGAGGAGAGACGTAAGGATATGGTCAACACAGCAATAAATGGCATCTCTCTAACCCACCGGGGAAAAACTCTCCACCCTAGAGAAAGACAGAGCTCAAACCTGGAAAGAAAATAGTCATCCATTTGGGAGAAAAGAAAAAAGAGGAGATGTGGAAGAGAATCAATAATCAGTAATCAATAATGAAAAATTTCATAGCTGGCCTTTTTTCAGGAAAGAATACCTAGATAATCTCAATAATTCTGCTGTCACATACTATATTTTGTAACAATAAACTTTGTTGGCTTTGGAGAATGTTCTATGTGGTCCCACAATATAGATATAATGAAAAATTGAGTTAGTTTACTTGGGAGAATTCCGATGGACATAAGTTCAGAACAAAGAAAAATTCTAAGCAAGAAACCTCTTGTAAAATTACAGTAAGAACAGATGGCTTGGCCATCTAAAACTACTGAAACTGCATCCCTGAAGGAGACTAACACAGTACATCCCCTTGGTGGCAGTTTATTCAAAGCCATGTTATGATTGGGGGGGCAGTTATTTCTAGATATTTTCAAATGTAAGATTAATATTTATACATTTATAACACTTTGTACAGGTCTTGAGCAAAGACAGGATGCCAGAGCAACTGGTGATGCACTAAGGTACCATTTGACTTAATGTTGACGGCCTTTACGTCACAGAAATGGAGAACGCCTACAGATTTATTTGTGTCTGTGTGAACGGGGGTGTTTGTTTCAAACAGATTTCACCCTGTGGCTCAGCCTGGCCTGGAAATCAATATGAAGCATGGGCTGGACTTGAGCTCAAAGCATTTCCCCTGCCTTAGTATCACAGTGTGAACTACCATTCCAGGTTGTTGTTGTTTGTTTGTTTTAGATAAAGTCTTCCTGTGCAATCCCAGCTGGCCTCAAAAGCTCCATCATCCTGCTTGCCTTCCAAGTGCTGGAGTCACAGACAAGAGCCTCTGGCTTAAGCCAGGATCAGGAGTCTTATTTACTTCCTCCCTTCCCTCTCTCCCTCCCTCCCTCCCTCTTTCTTTCTTTCTTTCTTTCTTTCTTTCTTTCTTTCTTTCTTTCTTTCTTTCTTTCTTTCTCTCTCTCTCTCTCTCTCTCTCTCTTCCTCTCTGTCTTTTTTATTTCAAAACTAAGGATTTCTGATTCTTTTGAATATATATGAAATTAATTTCCTTTGGTGAGGCAACACTGAAGGTCAGGTTTGTCACAGATATTAGGGCCTTCAATTTCTTTCTTTTCTGCCAGCTTGTGGTAGAAAGACATGAAATGGGATAAGGAGCATACATTATTTTTCATGGTAGTTGTTTAGGTGGAGAGAAAATTTTGATTTTGGTTTTTGTAATACCCACAATATACCCACAAATTTAATCAAAATACCACATCACAAGAACTACAAAACATTACACAAAAAGAAAAAAAGATAAGTTTTTTGTCTCTATATTTATCTTCAAAATTTAAATCACACTATTGATGATGATGATGATGATGATGATGATGATGATGATGATGATGATGTGTGTGTCTGTGCAGGAGTGCATAGGCCATGGCTCCAATGTAGAGGTCAGAGCACAACTTGCTTCAGGGCTCAAACTCAGGTCTTGAGACTTTGAAGCAGGTGCCTTTACCGGCTGGTCCATCATGCTGCCTTGATTATATATTTTTATTATATATATATATGATTTTATATATGATCTAATTTAGTCTATGCGAATACCTACATGTGTGCATATCTGCACGTATGCCAGTCAGTAAAGGGCGCCTGATCCCCTGGGACCTGAGTTAGAGATGGTTGGGAGTCAGCACTTGGGTGCTGGTGACTGGTCTCAAAGGACCAAACCTGGGTCCTTTGAGAAAGAAGCAAGTGCTTTTCATCACAGCCTGGCCTTAATTATTTTAATAAGTCAAAACAGTATAGTTATCTGTATTTTTGGAACTATGGGTTATAAGTGTACACTGAATAAGCATGTATTATATATATGAGACACAGAGAGGTGAATGAGTGGATAGGTGAATGAATGAAATAGTTGATCCATGAACAGGCTCTCATCTGTCTAGAACTTTCTGAGACTATTTAGATTTCAAATATTTTGCTTCACAGTCTATATTCTAGATAACATGTCTCCTTTTAATTAATTAATTAGTAACCAGGGTCTTGCTGTATAACAGGGACTCACTGGTCTATAACTCTCTATGTAGAGCAGAGGGCCTTGAACCTACAGATATCTGTCTGCCTTTGCCTCCTGAGTACTGGGTTGGATCCCTAGAAACACACACACACACACACACACACACACACACACACACACACACAC